>NW_028289205.1:0-119867 GCF_059628265.1 Tinamus guttatus | reverse complement strand
CAGGAACAGTTATCCCAATACAAATACTACTATTTTTTGGGAACATGAAAATATGTTCTCGCAATTTATAGCCTATATAGAGAAATGTAAATAATGGTATGACATTGTATTTGTTAAGCAAACACTTGTACGTAGTAATGGTACCAAAGTCCAGACAGATGAGAAAAAAATGCTTTTCAAATGCTTCAGCTCTTATTACTTTGTAATAAGACAGAAATATATATATATATAAAAAGCATATAAGCTTCAAGTGAGGGCACATCAAGCTCAGTCAACTGACAGTATTTTTATTTTTTTATTTTTTATTATTTTTATTTCCAGCCACACATCAATATAATTTTGCAAGCTCCTGCTATTAAGTGTAGTTGCCAGTCCTTACTGGCTCAAGCTTCCATTACTTCTGTAGCAAAAAACCTTCGTATTGTAGAAAAGTTCTACATAGAATTTCAGCTGAAGATTGCTTTCACTGTTACAATTTTCTTTCCAAAACTTTGAAGATGGTGTTTCTGTTTGTAACAAAGTATTTCTTTTGAAGTTTACTTCAGAAAAGAATGTTTTGAAAATAAAGCCAAACCCACTTCTGAAGTAATCCAAATATTCTGCTAAAGGCATTTTTTCATTTGCATTAAAATTAAGCTAAGTTTTGCCCAAAGTCTTTTAAAATATATTTCTTCTACAACTCTCTCTGCTCTCCCACCTCCAGTTCTCCTTCTGCAACCTTTGTGTTCGTACTAATTTTGCATACTTTATATTTACAGCAGAACTACAGTAGAATATTAGGAAAGGAAAAAATAGAATATTTCTACATTTTCAGTGTAACCCATGAGCAAGCACATTCACATTTCAACTATGAACATATTTAATAGCTGAGTTCTATCCAACTCCCCAGCCATACAGAATGAAGTCTGGGAAGGAATAAATGTTTCATCACACAAGTGAAATCTCTAGTATCTCTTTCCACAAAAAAATGTATAATTTAAAAAATTTTAGCTTTTCAGCAATGGTATAGTTCCACTTGTATCAGTGTAACTAGCACTGCTTAAATAAATACTGGTGAATGTTCCTGCTTGGTGAGAATCGAAAGAATAAAACCCCGAAAGAAGCAACTTTTCCTACTCCTTTGTCCTTCTTTTCTACCTACCTCCATGCCTAAGTGACTGAATGAATCAGCTAAGAAGCTCCAAAAGTCTGAGGAGACTAAGTAGCTGAATTATTCTTTCCTTAAGCCTTTTTAGATATAGCTTTGAGAATGCCAACTTTGGTCTTTATTCAGATCAAAGCTGCAACTAGCTAGCCAGATTTTTTTCCCTTTTAAGTTACAACAAAAAGAACTGCCACAAAACATCAAGACCTGTGAATTGAGTATTCTAGAAATTAGAAAAGCAGATTAACATAAGATACTAACTGGACTAAAGCAAAGTTTATATGGACGAGCATCCAGCATTGGAACTACCAGTAACGGTAGAGCAAAATTTCCGGATGTATTCTCCACACCAGTGGTTTTAGCCTCGTGGCTTGCTGAATCAGTGGTGATATCACCCTCCTGAACTATCTTGGATATCTTTTTCTTCCATTACTTTGAACTGGTTTTGAACTCAAGCTTTTAGTTTCTAGTGTTTCCCCATGACACCTAGCACCCATTTTGCACTGTGTTAGGTAGCATTGGTTTGTGTTGTTTTGAACCTGTCATTTGTGATTTCACTTAATGTCTTTTTAGTCTATTAGGAGACTCCATATAGCATTCACAATCTATGCCACTTGAGACTTCACAAGACTTCACTTTAACAGGCACTAAAACACTTATCTCTAGACTGAACCATTATGGTTATTTAATAGCTTCCCATATCCTTGCCATAAACTAAACTAAGCCTGCAGGTGTACGCATGAGTTACTTATAGAAGTGAAATCTAAACCATACATTCATAAGCTGTCCCTAATAAAACAAGACTATTTTATATTGGAGTACTTATTTAGTAGGCATAATGTTATCACTTCGTTATAGGTTTTAATAATTATTCTTTCTGAACAATAAACTTTAACTGATGACTTAGAAATAAGATGCTGCCTAAGTAGTAACAACCACATATTTATTTTTTATGAAGAGAACAGGCCACAAACTAGTAATATAGTTATCAGAAACGTATAGCTAGGATGGAACAGATTTTCAAAAGTAGAGGAAAAGAGTGGAATAGGAGAAAAGTGACAAAAACTGCTGGGATAAGCTCAAAGACCCTCAGCACCCCTGTTTGCTTCAAAAACATTTTGCAGACTTAAAGAATTTCAAAACAATTCTGGACACAGATGAACATGTGTAGGCACAATACAAAGAAGTCACATGTAAAAGAAAACAATATCCACTTATTAGTCAATTAATCTAAGCTACAACTTAAAATATTCAGACATCTATAAGTAGAAGAGGTCAAAAATACCAACAGCAGTTACACACAAATACCTTTAGGAGGTTTTATAACCATATTAAGAACTAAAATAAAATTAGAGTTGGGAATATCCAATAGACATTTTCTTTTCTGTTTGCCAGAATGGAAAAGGGCACTATATTGCCTTTATATCTCTGAATATAGAAAGTAATCGGCTACAACTAGAAATCAGGGGACTGTTGGGACATTTTAAACTTTAAGGTTAAAATGTTCCGGAAAACTACAAGGGTCTGTCTTACACCTTTCTCCTCTTCTCCTCTCCTCTCCTCTCCTCTCCTCTCCTCTCCTCTCCTCTCCTCTCCTCTCCTCTCCTCTCTCCTCTCCTCTCCTCTCCTCTCCTCTCCTCTCCTCTCCTCTTCTTCTCCTTTCCCTCCTTCCCTTCCCTTCCCTTCCCTTCCCTTCCCTTCCCTTCCCTTCCCTTCCCTTCCCTTCCCTTCCTTCCCTTTCCTTTCCTTTCCTTTCTCCTTTCTTCCTTTCCTTTCCTTTCCTTTTCCTTTCCTTTCTTTCTTCCCTTTCCTTTCCTTTCCTTTCCTTTCCTTTTCCCTTTCCTTTCCTTTCCTTTCCTTTCTTCCTTTGAATGAAACATTATGATCAGCTACATGTAACCACTATGGCACAATCATGGTTCAATAATAATTGGTCCCTCCTAGTTACGACCCCTGGTGTGAGTTTTTAGAAGACCATGGTCTTCATTCTAACTCATATTTTTAGCTCAAGAAATTGGTAAAACAATGATAATACTGTAAGCCATGCTATTACTATGCAATTGATCTAGTGATCTACTCTACCATTATATGCTATGAACTATAAAATTATTCTGGGTAACTAAAGTAATAATAACTAATGTAAATAATATGAATCACTACAAAGTTCAACAACATATTGAAATTCCATTTGCCATTTGTTCTTACCACTCCAAGAGCTGTCAAAATCATTCAACGACAACAATACAGCTCCTAGAAGCAGACTGTTTGCATGAGGAAGCTATGATTTTTAAAACAACACCAAATAAAATATCACTATTTGCAATATCTACTATGAATTAAGTAGCCCTCTCAGAAATGTCTCTTCTAAGGTCCACAGAATTAACTATTCTGTGGATTTATTCCCTTCCTGAGTGAGGGACAATGGGTAACAATTAATCCATTTTCCATTAAAAGTGAGGTTGGTTTACATACAAATAAAACTGTATGATAAAAACTGTTTCATATATTCAATTTGCTCTTATAATTTACCTATGTCCCTCCAGAGATCAGCTTGGAGAATGCAGATAGTGGGGAATGGATGTTAGCCTAAAAACAATGTAATCTTCAACAGCAGGACTCTTCTTGGAACAAGATAGGGAGGGAAAGAATTAACTCTCCTACCACTTAATATGCCCATACCAATCTAGGGAAAAAGCAGGTATTTGATTGTCGGAACAAGGTGAATGCTACAAAAACAACTGCTGATATATAGCACAGGCTAAATTTTTGATGCAGAATGTGGTCTGGAAGACAGAAATATGAACGTTATGCAAAACTATAGTATGATGGACTATTGTCACTGATAATGCATTTAGACTATATCACATAAGTTTCTCAAAGACTAAGAAAACATTCATTCCACCTTCTTTTAAGGTTCTAAAAGTTGAATATGCTGGAAGATGTAAAAAATGCAAATTAAATATAAGAAAAAGAGAAAGCAAGCCTCTTTCTTTTATGATATTTTTATAACTTTTTCTCTCACAAGTAGTAATTGTGATTATTAGAAAAGCAATCTGAATACAGTTTACAACATATCAACAGAAGAGAGCACTTTACATACGGAACAAAAGATCAGGAATGAGAGGCACAACACCACCTGCCAAATAAAATAACTAGAAACCAAGTAATTAATTTTCTTAATAATAACACTCATAAATCTTGAACTACTGCCTTCCTGCTATATTCCAGAAGTTGTTAAAGATGTTTCTCCATCAAGGAGTAAGCTAATGGATGCAACAACTGTACCTATCCGATAATATAGCTCACTGACAACTTGACTGCATTTCAATAGTGCTAATTAAGGTTTTAATGGATTTTTAGGACATAAGTGATTTTCTGATAGCATTAATCACAGAGTAAGTGTTTGTTTGAATATTGAAACTTCAGAAGGATTTTCACCAATGTCATTTATTAAATTTTCTGAGCATCAACATCATCATCTTTGAAAAACCTAAATATAGAAATGTAGCATAAAGAAACTGAAAGATTTTCCTATATATCATCTGCATCATACTTTTAAACCTGACATTCTCTTTCCCCATAAATTAGACTACAGACAAAAATGGAATGGAGAAAACTTCCTTCCACAGAATACAAACAGAAATCTAGGAGACTTACATTTTATCTTAAATGTGCTTAATTTAGCTTGATGATATTTCAGTCTAACTAAATGCATTGGTAGAATTGGTTCCTGTCAGACATTAATCTAAAAACATTTGCAGTAATTTTTTTTTTAGGAACCTGGACTATTGCTGGGACCTGGACTATTACTGGAGCAGTGAGAATGACTTCTAAACCAAGATAGGGACAACAAAGTACAGGTTATTCTTTTCCTGTTTGTTCTTTTTGTTGTTCTTCCTTATCCACTCCTCCAGTAATAGCTTTATTTGTTATTGCAATCTTTTTGGCATCATTCAAATGCTTTTATTTTGCTAGTAATGCTTCAATGAAAACTTAAGTAGAATAACTTAATTCCACCAAGTCAGATATTTTTCCATCATCAAATAAAAATTCTTGTGTATAAGATGAACCACCTCAAATGGAATTTCAAAGTGCATTTAAGGAAATTATGTTTGTCTGTTTTAACCTTCTTAATTTTCATTGGATTTAATTTTCACTGCCTAGATTGGAAACTACATATTCAGTGTGACAGTATTCAGTATTTTTTCTCCACAAAAACAAACAAACTATTACAGGAGGAGTGGACAGGAAGAACAAAGAAACAATAGAAAGGAACACCCTGCAAAGTATTTTATTCTCAAAACAAATGAAAACCACACACAGAAGACTGTATTTAACACATTTTCTATTAACAATAAGCATTTTATTATGCTGTACAATTTACAAGTTGTTTCAATAGTAGAACACATTTTAACTTTTACTACCAATGGGCTGTGCACTTCTCTTAAACAATGGCCATATTTTAAATAATACATAGTGTCTATCACAGGGAAGTTTCAGCCAGCAAAAGATGGTATTATTGTGCAATTGAACACCATTGCTCAACTACAGTGAACAGAGATGGAAATTAGCAGAGCCACTGTAATAGATGAGGAGAAACAAGAGTTTCTGGTTTTCATTAGGCCTATTTAGAGAATATACTATTAACTAGTTGCTTTGTTCTTTTGTTGAAAATATTTAAGGATGGTTTTGTATTTAAGCTGCCCTCATTTTAAGATGTTCAGATTACCATAAAATTAATATATGTCATCTTACATTTCTGAACTAATTCCATAAGACTGAAGAAAACAACAAAAAGAAACCCTAAGAAACAAGCAAAATATTCCTGAATTTGAGAACAAAAGATAGGCCATTATACTTGCAGCATTAACAGATGTTTCTTATATTTAAGTAGCATTTGTCTAAAACAATCAATACTTTGCAAAGGGAGGAAGTCTTTAAAGCCATTTTAGTTGTTGCAAGTTGGGCATATGCAACATATGGATGGGATACTCTACATTTGCTGGACAGATGCAGGATACTTTGAAAACTAGCAGCACTTTAAGTTTAAGATGCTCTGTCCAGTTCAATCCAAGTTCCCTGCTGAAAGATAATTGTGACTTGAACATTATTCCTTGGCATTATCTGTAATTAAGTTCTCAGTTCAAGTTTTACCTTTCTGTCATATATAATAATCTTTCCATGCAATCCATCTTTCCTATTTGCAAAAGACCTATTTGGCATGAGATATGGACTGGAATGGCAAAGGATGAACTACAAACTCAGGGCTGAAAGCAGCCCTAAGTGGCTGTGTTTCTTCCTTCTCTTGTGACAGAACCTTGGAGATGGACCTCCAGATGGACCTCCAGGCAAGCACTGCTGGCTTCTGAAGTTTTCATTTTTTATACAGTCAAAATGATTTTGAATTAAGATTACATTCATACATAGTGTCAAGTCCATTAAGAAAAGTAGTCTGTAACTACTAAAACAAACAAACAAAAAAATCTTAAAAGAAAAAAGGAAAAAGAAGAAAGAAAAAGGAAAAAGAATGTTTCTTGGCATCATTCTATCCAAGATACTTGATCATGTTCGAGTTCATTTTTTTCTAAGCCAGAACAACTGTTTGACTTGGTTATGCAGTCGTTAAATCAAGTTTTGGATGTAAACAAGCTAAATAAAATAGCTGAAGAAAAGAATGGAAAATAAAGTGTATTTTATTGAAGCCAGAATTTTATATTCAAGACAATTTACGCTCTAAACGGGACGTTGGGGAAGCCATCTGCAGTGATGGTGGGAACTGCAGAAGGTCAATCAGTCTGGAGAAAAGGCGATTAGAAAGGTGGAAAGGAAAGGATTATTTTCTCAGTACCTAGTAACATTCCTGTTTCTTACCTTTGAGTACGGTACAACTGCGATTATTTCAAGTAGCAATATTTCTTTTGACCATTACTGATTAAGAGTATCATATCGAAAAAAACCACAGTCAGTTTATTTAAAGATCATGTGTAGGAGAAATGACAGCAGGTGTCAACAACGCAAAGCAGGCAACATCACTCACAGACAATATAATTCACAGCTATATTGCCATTACGTGTGGCTGCTTTATAAAGCATCTTGATAACTCATTTGATAGCAAGTACAATTTGTTTAGTCACTTTAGTGGACCTTCTTCTAAAATAATATGCTTTACCTACATAATTAAACAAAGAGTAAGGCAATTTAAAGACTTGATTGTCTGTGAGTTCTGATGCTGCCACAAACAGTGCAATATCATTTGCCTTCAGAAGCCTAAGCTTTCTATGGTATGTTTGTTTTTTCTGCACAATTGGGGGCTCATCCGGGATCCTTCCACCTTCCGGGAACGGCAGACGGCGATCGGGATCGACGGCGTGCCTCACCAAAGCTTTTGATGATTGACTCGCTTCGATGGCAGCCAGCATCGGACGACTGATTGGGTTCCCGAGACTGTCCGGAGACAGACGAGAAGTGGATCAGGGGATCCGCAGGTAGGACCGGGAGGGGGTCCTCAAGTAGTCCGATGGAAAGGACTAGGTCCGATGGAAAGAACCGCTAGGAGCAATGGATCAGGAGGATCCATAGGGAGGACCAGGGGGGTCCTCAACTAGTCTGATGGAAAGGACTACTAAGTCCAATGGAAAGGGCTAGGTCCAACAGAAAGGGCCTCCGGGTAGCGCTAAGTCCTATGAAAAGGACTAGGTCTGACGGAAAGGACCTCCAAGTCTGACAGAAAGGACCATTGAAATCTCACTGGTGAGTACTATGGGACAGTGGGGAACAAAAGGGTTGACGACCCCGACATGGACATCCAGGGAGGGCAGCAAAGGAAAGCCAAAAGAGGATGTTGGGAAAAGGAATGACGACCTCGACTTATCCCCATATAGTCGCTTGGGGAGAATGTTGAGGGTTTGGGATAACCTGCGCATTCCCCCAGAAATATCCAAGGAACTAATGATAAAATATTGTTGTTTTGTTTGGCCAGAATAGAAGTTACCAGGGGGATTTAGGTGGCGCCCTGTAGGGTCGGACAATGACCCTAGTCTTTGTCAGGTTTTGTGCCTGTATCTCAGCGATACTGAGAAGGGTCTCATCAAGAAAGAACGTGTGTCAATATGGTGAAGGGCAATATCTAGAGCAGGGGTCCTCAAACTACGGCCCGTGGGCCGGATACGGCCCGCCAGGGTCCTCCATCCGGCCCGCCGGTATTTACAGAACCCCCCCGCCCCCCCGCCCCCCGTCGGGGGTTGGGGGTGAAACCAAGCAGCCGCAGATGACTTCCTGCCACTTAATCCGCGCGCTGGCCTCCACAGCCCCCAAGCACCCGCCGGGACTGGGCTGAAACCAGTGCCTCGTCCTCGACCTGACCCCTCCAGGGGGTGCCTCTCGGCTACAAACCGCACCGCCGCCGCCCCGTCCTCCTCCTCCTCCTCCTCCTCCGCGATGCGCGGCAGGCAAGAGGCGCGGGCATCTCCTCTGCCGGGCAAGCTCAGTCGGCAGCCTCTGGACTGCAAGGTCCAGCCAACTCGGGAGAATCGCCAGAGCCCCGGCGCGGCAAAGTTCCTTCAGTCCCTTCTGGCCACCCTTTCCGGACTGTGCGGCCGGGCTGAGGAGGGGGGCGGCGGCATCAGCGAGGTGGGCGGCTCCCCCGTCTCTCCCTCCCTCCCTCCAGCTCCCAGGCAGGACAAGCAAGCCAGCACCAGTGGGAAGCGCGCGCACCATCATGTCAAAAAAAAAGACAAATTGACTCCGAGTGCAGGGTATTCCAAGAAAAGTGGGCTTCTGATTATTTTTTCACGGAGTACAAAGAAAGAGCTGTTTGCCTGATATGCCAGAATTCAGTGTCTGTGTTCATGGAATACAATTTGCGTCGACACTACGAAACTCAACATAAAGATAAATATGATGCTTTGGTCGGACAAGTGAGAAAAGATAACATATTAAGACTGAAACATGGATTGACAACTCAGCAAAATACTTTTGTGAAGCAAAAGCAGCTCAATATATCATCACTTCGAGCAAGCTATCGAGTTGCCAAGCTCATAGCGCGCACTTGCAGAGCATTCATAGAGGGAGAATTTGTTAAAGAATGCCTTCTTTCTGTTGCCAAAGAGATGTGTCCAGAGAAGGCAGATTTATTTAGTTTTTCAGGACCTACAATTACACGAAGGATTGAAGAAATGGGGGAAAATTTGAATCTGCAGTTGCAAAACTCCTCAAAAAAACTTTGCTATTTCTCATTGGCACTCGACGAAAGCAATGATGTTCGTGATTCTGCACAACTTCTAATTTTCATTCGTGGGACAAATGATTCTTTCGAAGTCACAGAGGAGCTTGCTGCACTGAAAAGCATCAAAGGAACAACCACAGGAGAGGATATCTATGAGAAAGTTTGCCAAACTATGAATGATTTGGAGCTGGACTGGGGTAAACTATTCATTGTGACAACTGATGGTGCTCCTAGCATGGTGGGGTCCATGAAAGGAGTGGTTGCAGGCACTAACAAAGAGATGGACAAACGCAACCATTCACATCCGATAGCCATACACTGCATCCTCCACCAACAAGCACTGTGTTGTAAATCACTGAAGCTGGACTCTGTCATGAAAATTGTAGTTTCTTGTGTTAACTTCATTAGAGCTCATGCACTAAACCACAGACAGTTTCAGGAATTTCTGTCCGAGCTAAATGTTGCCTACGAAGATATTCTGTACCACACAGAAGTCCGTTGGCTGAGTCGAGGGAGAGTTTTGAAACCATTTTATGACTTACTTCCACAGGTTTATGATTTTATGCTTTCTAAAAACAAAGAAGTACCAGAGCTCAAAGATGCAGAATGGAAATGGCACCTTGCGTTTCTGACAGATGTAACAGAGCTACTCAACAATTTCAATGTCCAACTTCAAGGAAAGGGGAAGCTCATCTGTGATATGTATTCACATGTGAAAGCATTTCAAGTCAAATTAGACCTGCTCATTAACCAAGTAAAGGAGGAAAACTTCTGCCATCTCCCCACAACTCAAAACCAGCAGTTGCATTCCCAAACAAAACATGTATGGATGTACTAGAAATGTTGCAAAAGATGTTTCAAATTAGATTTAAAGAGCTTCGTCTCCATGAACAGGACATACAGCTTTTCCGGAACCCATTTTCTGTTGACATTGAAACTGTTGATCCGATTTACCAAATGGAATTGGCCGAACTACAGACTCGTGACTCGCTGAAAGATGCATTCAAATCAAGCAGCCTTACTAATTTCTATGCATCTCTCCCCTCAGAGACATATCATAATCTCAGGAACCATGCACTCAAAATTGCAACCATCTTCGGCAGCACCTATGTCTGTGAGAAGACTTTTTCCCGAATGAAACATCTGAAATCTCCAATCAGATCCAGACTAACCGATGAACACTTGCATCACTTGCTACGACTAGCAGTGACAAATATGGAACCTAACATTGACCATCTCATTAGCCAAAAGCAGGCCCATAGTTCACAATGAAATATTATTTGTTTTTGTTGATTACAATTCTTCTTCATTTTAAATATTGCATTCTTTTTCCTGTTTTTTTGTGCACTGCTACAAATAAAATATGTGCAGTGTGCATAGGAATTCGTTCATTTTTTTCCAAACTATAGTCTGGCCCCCGACAGTGTCTGAGGGACAGTGAACCGGCCCCCTGTTTAAAAAGTTTGAAGACCCCTGATGTAGAATATATTAAAGACCTTAAAAAAATGCCTTAAAATGCCTTAATGCCTTAAAAAAAAAAGAATAATTATCAGGAAAAAAAAGAGGAATTCCTGAGAGGATTTTTTTTTTGACATAGACCACGTGTTCAGGGCAGCTCTTGTGTGGTACTAAAGAGATCTTTTTGTTTTCCTAAGGGAGGAATGTGAATTCACATTACACTCCTAATGCCACCATTTTTAGGTGCCAGGAACATAAATAATACACATGATTACAGTTTTGCACGGTCATAGTTATTTCCATTGGCATGGTCACAAATATTTCCATGATTTCCTCATTTAACATTGAACAAGAAAAGCAGTAATGATAAAGTAATAGTTGTATGATTAGAGAATCTACAGTTAGTTTCTCTTCATACAAAAAAAGACAGTTTCAAAATCACACTTGAGGGAGAAAGGGCATCCTAATAAAATGCAACTGAAGATCTAATTTTGACAGTACTTATATATCCTTTTGTGTTTACAGCTCTTTCAAAGTTGGGACAAAACTTTTTTAATGTTTTCTGTCATTCCCATAGGCATTGCAAATTAAAAAACAGATGCTACGACACTTGATTGACACTTGATATATGAATTGCAATGTCCATCTGATCAAATGTCATTTATTCTTCTTTGCAGCTGGCCAAGGTTTCAGGTTCAGGAGCCCAGAACTCTAGTGCCAACACCAAAGATATTCATGTGTTGGGAATTGGCTACGAGAGCGTGGACATGAGTATGGTTCTACTGACTTTGGTTCAGGCCTGCAACTGAGCAAGCAGGGGCTTCTGGGAGATTAGGCCTCAGGAGAGAAGTGCTGACTACGTGCTGGTAAGGCAAGGACACTCTGTCCTTGGCGAGTTTCGTAAACAACTTTGAGGGGATAAGGCAGGAAGAATGAAGAAGCTGCTTGCTTATCGATCGTAATCTGGGCTGGCCAGACAGAAGTTATCTTTCGAATAAACAACCAAATACCGTCGAATAAACAATCAAATACCGTTAGCAACCAATCATGAGCTCAAGTTTTGTAATATGCATGAGGCTGTTGCAGATAGTTAGGGAACGGCGGCCGGAAGATATCGTGCTGTACGGAAAGATAGGGCCCCTAATAGCCAATAGTGTTTAGTCTATGGTGTAAGCAGACGGATGTGACGTTGTAAACCTAGCTATATAACACCTTGTTACCCATCAATAAACGCCATTTGCCGTCCACCACATTGGTGTCAACTAGCTGATGGACGAGTGGCTTGGGGGTGCTCGCCGTGCCGTCCCTGAACCAGGTCGCTGCAGCCATTTGAACTGCAACAAGTGGTGCCGAAACCCAGGAACGTCATCGCCTGGATGAGCGAGCAGCGTGAGCAGCAGCCAGAGCAAGTGGACCACCCCGGCGAAGGGGACACTACCGAATCAACAAGGAGGATGGAAGCCCTCATAAAGGTCGTATTGCAATTACATAAGTACTGGGGGATTGATTGTAAGCCAAAAGATTTTACTCTTGCAGTTACAAGGCTTTTGAAAATTAAGGCTATAGACCAGCCGGTGGATATTCTCCACCCTGAACTGTGGGACAAATGTACTAAGGCATTAGCTGAGGAGACAATGTTCTCAGGTTGTGGGAAAAACCTTAAGGCTTGGGGAAAAGTTGTACAAGCCTTGCAGAAAGCTAGAAAAGAGCAGGAGACCTGGGTGGCAATAAGGGACTGTTTGTTAGCCACCCCGAAAATGGGAGTCGGGGCAGCCACACAGACTTTGCAACCCCCAGATGATGGCAATTCTGCTGAGCCTAAAGGTCAGCAAGAGGGTGATACATCCCCTCCATCCCTGAACCCCGCCCCGCTTACAGAGGAGCAGAAACAGCCGAAATCTGTTTGGAGCGAGCTAGCCGAGGAAGCTAGGAACATTGAAAAGAAGTCAGAGCATGGTGACGTCTGGGCCAGGCCACCACCCTATGCCCCTCAAAATGGTGCCGAGCCGCAGGGGGTAGGGTGGGGCGAGGGTGCCCCCGGCGCGAGTGAGGCGCCGAGAACCAATGGGAGTGACCGGACAGCTGAGGGAGGTCCGAGCGAGGGACCTGGAGCGAGCCCGAATCAGGGGCGGAGAGGAGGTCCGAGCGAGGGGCCTGGAGCGAGCCCGAGTCAGCGGCGGAGAGGAGGTCCGAGCGAGGGACCTGGAGCGAGCCCGAGTCAGGGGCGGAGAGGAGGTCCGAGCGAGGGGCCTGGAGCGAGCCCGAGGGAGGGGCGGAGAGGAGGTCCGAGTGAGGGGCCTGGAGCGAGCCCGAGGGAGGGGCGGAGAGGAGGTCCGAGTGAGGGGCCGGGAGCGAGCCCGAGGGAGGGGCTGAGAGGAGGCCCGAGGGAGGGGCCGGGAGCGAGCCCGAGTCAGGGGCGGAGAGGAGGTCCGAGCGAGGGGCCTGGAGCGAGCCCGAGGGAGGGGCGGAGAGGAGGTCCGAGCGAGGGGCCTGGAGCGAGCCCGAGGGAGGGGCGGAGAGGAGGTCCGAGTGAGGGGCCGGGAGCGAGCCCGAGGGAGGGGCTGAGAGGAGGCCCGAGGGAGGGGCCGGGAGCGAGCCCGAGTCAGGGGCGGAGAGGAGGTCCGAGTGAGGGGCCTGGAGCAAGCCCGAGGGAGGGGCGGAGAGAAGGCCCGAGGGAAGGGCCGAGAACCGATCAGAGCGGACATTTCAAAAAACGCCGAAGCCCAACGAAAAAGTACCGGAGCCCGGAAGTGACCAGTCAGTCGAGTTCCGACTCCGGATCAGACACTAGTCAGGACGAGTGGCTCACAACTGATTCAAACTTAAGGAAGGAGAAAAAGAAGGTAAATATCCGAATTAAAGAAAAACCGGCGGGAGCATTCGTGATTAAGCATGTTGCAAAGGAAGAGCATCTGACCCCAATTCAGGTGGCTGTTACCTTCAAAATAAAACTAATGAAAATTGTGAGTTTCTGTTCACAGGACTGGATCATCGGACACCCCTGTAACCCGTACACCCCGGTGACAAGCATCCCGCCCGAGCCTGCGAGTTCCACGCTGACCGAATCCAGAAAACAACAAAACAGCCTCCGCAAGAGGGGGCCGCGATGCCTTTGCGTTATCTTAATTTTGCAGCTTGTCACTATAGGACAGGTAGAGTCACACCAGCCCTTTAAATGGGGTACTTGAACAGATCGAACAATCTCGAGCAATTAGTACAAAAATAACTACAGGGCCACCAGTTTTCAGTGCCATGCCTTGCCAACTAGCACCCATTGAACCCTGTTCCAAACGCAGCTGGTACAAAAATTTGTTCACTGGTTCGCCGTGGTTAACCACCCTGATATCCACCTTGATAGGGCCGATCACAATGATCATGATGACGCTAATCTTTGGACCCTGTATATTGAATAAGCTCATGCCGTTTGTCAAGAATCGGCTAGAGAAGGTTAACATCATGTTAGTAGAACACCAACAACTGCTTTAAGAATATTTCCACTCAGTATTACCCCCAAGTTATCCCAAGGTACACCCTATTCCTACACCCTGGTATTACCTGTCATCCCCTACCTTCTATGCGCCTTCTTCTTTGTGCCTTATGTTTTATGTCAAGTTTATGATATGTAATTTTAAGATTGGTATAACTATAAGAATAGAATAAGATAGTAATAAGAATAAGATAGTTGTATTTTAGCTAGTTTTGTTATGCATAGGGAGGGGGGAAGTTGTTGCAGATAGTTAGGGAACGGCGGCCGGAAGATATCGTGCTGTACGGAAAGATAGGGCCTCTAATAGCCAATAGTGTTTAGTCTATGGTGTAAGCAGACGGATGTGACGTTGTAAACCTAGCTATATAACACCTTGTTACCCATCAGTAAAGGCCATTTTGCCGTCCACCACATTGGTGTCAACTAGCTGATAGCCCGAGTGGCTTGGGGGTGGTCGCCGTGCCGTCCCTGAACCAGGTCGCTGCAGCCGTTTGAACTGCAACAGGGACCCTCTGAGTCCCCGACTGCATTCTTGGAACGCCTGTTAGAGGCATATCGGATTTATACCCCTATTGATCCAGAGGACCCTGCAAACCAAAAAGCTATTAATCTGGCTTTTGTGTCTCAATCGACCCCAGACATAAGAAAAAAGATACAAAAACAAGATGAGTTTGCAGGAAAAACTAGAACCAAACTAGTAGAAATTGCTCAGAAAGTATTTGATAGTCGGGATACACCCGAGGATGCCTTGGCAAAAAAAATCACCAAGGCAACGATAGCAACAGTGGCAGCTCTACAAGCCGCTCCACCCCATTGTCCTATAGATAGGAAACTTCCCCAAGGAAGGGAAAGGAAGGATAATATGGGGAACCCCCCAAGACGACCTGTTCTTGACTGAGATCAGTGCGCGATTTGTAAGAAGAAAGGACATTGGAAAAATGAGTGTCCTTACCGAAATGCGCCACCAAACTCACGAGAAATTCTGTCTATGAAAGACGACGACAACTGATGGGGCCGGGGCTCTGACAGCCCCTGAGAGCCCAGGGTAACTTTGACAGTTCGGGGGCAACCTGTATTGTTCCTTATTGACACTGGAGCGTCACACTCAGTACTTAAAGAACCATTAGGCCCCCTGTCCCAAGAAACAACTAGGGTACAGAGTGCCACTGGACGGATGGAGACCTATAAGTGGACCACATCCTGAATGGTGGATTTAGGAAAGCAAACCGTAACTCACGCATTTCTGGTCATCCCTGACTGCCCTTACCCCTTGATAGGGAGGGACCTTCTCCATAAGCTAAAAGCCACCATTTCGTTTCAAGGGACCCAGCCGATAGTAAAATGGGGGGATGATATACCAAAAGTGTTGACTTTAACTTGTCCCCTGAGAGATGAATGTCTATTTGTAGAAACAACAAAAGATAACTACATCCTAGATCCACTATTAGAGGATCTACAGAAAAAAATACCCTCGGTATGGGCAGGTATTCTGATCCCCTGTCAATCGGCTTGGAATACCCCATTGCCACCTGTAAGGAAGCCAGGGACAAATGTGTACCGGCCAGTCCAAGACCTAAGAGAGGTCAATAAACAGGTTGAAACAATACACCCGACTGTCCCAAATCCTTATACCCTTCTTAGCCTCTTAACACCAAAACATGTTTTCTATACTGTGTTGGATCTGAAAGATGCTTTTTTTTCGATCCCTTTGTCCTCCGTGAGTCAGCCCTTGTTTGCCTTTGAATGGAATGATCCATCTGAGGGGTACTCAGGGCAACTAACGTGGACAAGATTGCCACGAGGGTTTAAAAATTCCCCGATGATATTTGACGAAATCTTGCATAAAGACTTAGTCGAATACCAACATAGCCACCCTGAGGCAACCCTCTTACAGTATGTAGATGATCTCCTCCTTGCGGCTCGGAACTTGCAAGAATGCCAGAAGGCGACTGAGGACTTATTGAGGCAGCTAAGTGAACTCGGATACCGTGTATCTGCGAAAAAGGCACAGGTATGCAGAAAGAGGGTACAATATTTAGGATATTTAATAGAGGAAGGAACACGAAAACTCTCGGCATCAAGGGCACAGGCCATCACACAAATATCGACCCCCCAAGACAAAGAAACAAGTGCGAGAATTCTTGGGGGCAGATGGATATTGCAGATTGTGGATATTGGGGTTTGCAGAAATGGCGAAACCGCTCTATCAAGCTATAGCAGGGGGAGACGCCAAACCCTTGGAGTGGGGTCCACAAGAAGAGGAGGCATTCCAGCAAATCAAGCAAGCCCTTATACAGGCGTCGGCATTAGCACTGTCCAATATATCAAAACCTTTTTGTCTGTATGTACACGAGAGGACAGGAGTTGCAAAAGGGGTAGTTACCCAGGACTTAGGCCTGTGGAAGAGACCGGTGGCTTACCTATCTAAGAGGTTGGATCCCATAGCAGCCGGGTGGCCCCCCTGCCTACGAGCAGTAGCGGCCATGGCAGAACTTGTAAAAGAGACAGACAAGCTCACCTTGGGGCAAGGGCTCACTGTTGTAGCTCCCCATGCAGTAGAAACCTTCCTAAGGGAAGGTACTTTGCAATGGATGACAAATAACAGGCTGGCTAAATATCAAGCCCAATTACTCGATTCCAGAATAAGATTCTCAAAAACTACCGCAATAAACCCGGCCACTTTATTACCGGACAAACAACTCAAACCTGTCGAACACGACTGCACAGAAATCCTCTATGAACTCCACAGTCTTCGACCGGATTTGACTGACGTGCCACTTGCTTCCCCAGAGGAAACCTTATATACTCAACCCCCCAGGTTGAGTGTGTGGATGATTATTGAGATTATGGACTAACATCTTGAAGTGGATGAAGCGGATTCATTGCTTTCCCATGCTGCTTTACTGCCTTTGTAGGCACATTGTAGTTCTGAGATGAAGTTGCTACCGGTCCCGTCCATCGCTATACTTTCTTTTGCATGCCCAAGACAGTGTTACTTGCATCAGTCCAATGCATGGAGCTGTAATTTTTACGTGTGATGCTGAAAAATACAACCAATTTATTTTTTTTCTAGTCTAATGATATTTCTTTTTTATTTATCATATATCTCTACATATTTTTATTTAATGTATAGAAAGAAAAAGATTGGAGATAGTGACCTTCATTTCGCCCTGATATTGTGAGAATGTAGGTACAGTTAATATTTACTACCAGTTCTCAGAAGCAAATGAAGAAGTATAGTTCTTGCATTGAAGAGCTTCAAGTACTACTTTTAAAATGAGGTTTTCATAGATGTATAGTTTTATCTTCCTAGGCCTTCAGTGAAATCAGATGGCCCCAGGCATGCGTGGGGTACTGCTCACATACAACTTATTGCCAAATATAGGTCTTGGATCTCACCTGAATAATACATGCTAGCTAATTGCATTTTGCAAGTTTCAATATAAATATTGTGGTAAAACTGTCAGAGACTTATCTAGAATTTTTGATACTTTTTTTTTCCATGGGAGAGAAGGCTCTAGATTACCCTTAAAAATTATAGACTTTTCTCTTTCTGCAGTGTGGTCATATAAAATAATACAAAAAAAAAAATCATCCAGATGGTCCTCAGAGCAGTGTGCTCATTTTGATGGGCACATATTTGCTATATAATATGTGACATGTTATATCAGCATCAGTGTGTTTTGCTGCTGCTTTGAAACTAGAGATGGGTTAAACCTTTGTAGAAGAGCCAACTTGAAGGCTTTGTCCAGACATGAGATGTTTTTTTCTTCAGATACTATATGACTAGCTAACCAAAGTATTTGTTAACCAACTCGATTAGGAATCATTAGGCAATATTCCGTTATAAAAACGTGAAGGTTTTATTTAGTGTTTTTTGTTGTTGTTTTTTTTTTTCAAACATGGTATTTGGATAGCACTAATAGCACTACATTCTTTGGATTTTTGTTCAGTTATATTTACTTAAAAGAAAATTACTAACAAAAGTGGATAGAAGTGGTGACATCAACAGAAATGTACTTTTAATATCTTTTAAGAATATCTTTTTCAAGTCTTTTCAACTTGTGACTGTATTAAAGAAATTTGTTTGTTATACCATACCTATGCATAAAATCATGCAATGAAATATTATTGAATATTTCAAAGGAAAAATATAAAACTTTAAAACTGGCATAGAAATTTTGCTCTTTGCATATATAAAGGAATCATAGAATCATAGAATGCTTAGGGTTGGAAGGGACCTCTAGAGATCATCTAGTCCAACCCCCCTGCATACGCAGGGACACCTAAAGCACGTGGCACAGGACTGCATCCAAGCGGGTTTGGAAGATCTCCAGAGAAGGAGACTCCACAACCTCTCTGGGCAGCCTGTTCCAGGGCTCTGGCACCCTCACTGTTAAGAAATTTTTCCTTAAGTTCCTATGGAATTTTTGATGTTTCAGTTTCCGGCCATTTCCTCTAGTCCTATCAGTGGCCACCACTGAAAAGAGACCATCCCCGTCCTCTGCACTCCCTCCCTTGAGGTATTTATATACACTGATTAGATCCCCTCTCAGCCTTCTCTTCTCCAGGCTGAACAGGCCCAGCTCCCTCAGCCTCTCCTCATAGGGCAGATGTTCCAGGCCCCTGATCATCCTTGTAGCCCTGCGCTGGACTCTCTCCAGCAGCTCCACATCCCTCTTGTACTGTGGAGCCCAGAACTGGACACAATACTCCAGATGTGGCCTCACCAGGGCTGAGTAGAGGGGCAGAATCACCTCCCTCGACCTGCTGGAGACGCTCTTCTTCATGCACCCCAGGATCCCATTATCCTTCTTGGCCACGAGGGCACACTGCTACCTCATGGTCAACTTGTCGTCCACCATGACACCCAGGTCTTTCTCCGCAGAGCTGCTCTCCAGAAGGTCAGTCCCCAGCCTGTACTGGTGTCTGGGGTTATTCCTCCCCAGGTGCAGGACCTTGCACTTGGCCTTGTTGAATTGCATGAGGTTTTTCACCGCCCAGTTGTCCAGTCTGTCCAGGTCCCTCTGGATGGCAGCGCAGCCCTCTGGGGTATCGGCTACTCCTCCCAGTTTGGTATCATCAGCAAACTTGCTGAGGGAGCCCTCTGTGCCTTCATCCAGGTCATTGATGAATAAATTGAACAGGACTGGACCAAGGACTGACCCCTGGGGGACCCCGCTAGCCACAGGCCTCCAACTAGACTCTGCACCGCTGATCACCACCCTCTGGGCCCTGCCATCCAGCCAGTTCCTAATCCATCTCACTGTCCACTCATCTATCCCACACTTCCAGAGCTTGCCCAGGAGGATGTTGTGAGGGACGGTGTCAAAAGCCTTGGTGAAGTCGAGATAGACGACATCCACCGCTCTCTCCTCGTCTATCCAGCCGGTCATTTCATCATAGAAGGCTATCAGGTTAGTCAGGCAAGATTTTCCCTTGGTGAATCCATGCTGACTACTCTTGAGCACCTTCTTGTCCTCCATGTGCCTGGAGACAACAGCCAGTATGAGCCGTTCCATCACTTTTCCGGGGACGGAGGTGAGGCTGACTGGCCTGTAGTTGCCTGGGTCCTCCTTCTTGCCTTTTTTGAAGACTGGCGTGACATTGGCCTTCTTCCAGTCTTCCGGCACCTCCCCCGTTCTCCAGGATCTTTCAAAGATGATGGAGAGCGGCTTAGCTATGGCATCTGCCAGCTCCCGCAGCACTCTGGGGTGCATCCCATCAGGGTCCATGGATTTGTGGGTATCGAGGTTCCTTAGGTGCTCTCTGACCCAATCTTCCTCTACCCAGGGCAAGTCTTCCTCTCCACCAGCTTCTTCTCTTGCCTCTAGGGCCTGGGGCTCTAAAGGGCTGCCCTTGGTAAACACCGAAGCAAAGAAGGCATTGAGCAACTCTGCTTTTTCTGTGTTATTTGTAACCAGGGTGCCCATCCTGTCTGCCAGCGGACCCACGTTTTCCCTGATCTTCCTTTTGCTGTTAATGTATTTGAAGAATTTTTTTTTGTTATTTTTAACGTCCCTTGCCAGCTTGCCTTCCAGACGTGCCTTAGCTTTCCTTGTCGCATCTCTGCACTCCCTGACTATGTTCCTGTATTTCTCCCAGGGGGCCTGTCCTTTTTTCCACATTCTGTATACCACTGCCTTCTGCTTGAGCATTGCCACAAGCTCCCGGCTCATCCACGCAGGTCGCCTGCCCCCTCTGCCTCCCTTCCTACACACAGGGATGCACTGTTGCTGGACGTGGAGGAATTGCCGCTTGAAAACTAACCAGCTCTCTTGGGCCCCCCTGCCTTCTAGAGCACTAGCCCATGGGATTCTACCGAGGAGGTCTCTGAAGAGGCTAAAGTTGGCCCTCCTGAAGTCCATCGTCGCAAGGCTACTTACAGCCCTGCCACCTCCTCGTTGAATCCTGAACTCCACCAACTCATGGTCACTGCAGCCGAGGCTACCCCCCACCTTAACATCTCCTACTAGGCCCTCCCTATTTGATAGCACGAGGTCCAGTAGCCCACCTCTCCTCGTCGGCTCCTCCACAACCTGCGTCAAAAAGTTATCGTCGACGCTCTGCAGGAACCTCCAGGACTGCTTATGCCTGGCTGTGTTGTCCTCCCAGTTGATGTCGGGGTAGTTGATGTCCCCCATGAGAACCAGGACCTGTGACCGTGAGGGAACATCCAGCTGCCTATAGAAGGCCTCATCAACCTCCTCGTCTTGGTCAGGTGGCCTGTAGCAGACACCCACCACAGTGTCTCCCACATTAGCCTGCCCTCTAATCCTTACCCACAAGCCCTCAACTCGCTCATCCTCGACTCCCAGGTTGAGCTCCATGCATTCCAGTTGCTCTCTCACATAAAGAGCAACTCCACCACCTCGCCTTCCCAGCCTGTCCTTCCTAAAGAGCACATAGCCTTCCATGGCAGCGCTCCAGTCGTGCGAGCTATCCCACCACGTCTCTGTGATTCCAATGAGATCATGACGCTGGGACCGCACACAGATCTCCAGTTCATCCTGCTTATTCCCCATGCTTCGCGCATTGGTATACAGGCATTTCAGGGAAGCAACAGAGGCCACAGGTTTCCCAGGAGGGGTGAAAGAGGACCCTCTGTGATCATTTCCTATCCTCACTTCCCCACTACCATACTCCCGCTGGGCGCCATCTGACCTGGGCTGTGCGGTACTGCTTGTCGTGTCAGTGTGCCACTCCCCTTCCCCCTTCTTGCCTAGTTTAAATCCCTCCTAACCAGGTTGGCCAGCCTTTTTGCAAAGAGACGTGTGCCCCTCTTGCTAAGATGAGTACCATCGTTCCCCACTAGCTGTTGGTCATCAAACAGAGACCCATGGTCGTAGAAGCCGAAACCCTGTTGCCAGGTCCAGCGGCGCAGCCAGTTGTTAAGCTGCCATATCCGCCTTCTCCTCCTTGAGTCCATTCCCCTCGCTGGCAGAATGGAGGAGAACACCACCTGGGCACCTGTACCTTTGATGGCCATCCCTAGGGCACTGAAGTCTTGCTTGACGTCCCTCATTTTCCCCATGGCATCATTAGCACCCACATGAATCAATAGTAGAGGATAAAACACAGCATATATTAGATTTCATCTGGAAAATCATGCAATTATATCACACTATATTGCATAGAATTTCTCAATTTAATGTACAACATTTTGCACAGTGGACTGAAGATTTATATTGTGATTATCTAGTGAAATTTGACTTGCCACTTAACATTTTATGATTGAGTACTTGTACAGTATTGCTCCAAGCACTACTTTTGACAGAGGTCTTGAAAAGATTCTCATCTCTTTAGACAGTTGTGTAAGAAAATGGACCACAGCCATATACCATGGTTGAGAGGCCAAATGGTACAAATGGTATATTCTGGCTTATGTTGATGGGGGCAGAAACAAGTGACCGTGTTTAGCCTTCCTGTTGGGAATGGTCACTGACAGAGCCTCTCGACTATGCTCAGCATGTTTTGTATATTTGGTTGGAAGAAGGAGTTGGCTGGCACACATCAAAACTATGCTAAGTTTGTACAGTCAAGGAGCCTGCACTATCCGAGCTATCTGAGCTGCACAGTATGTTGTAATTATACATTTTAATTTGCCTGAGCTCCGATATCTGTTTATCTTTGGACATACCATGCATTTATGCTCTCAGGTCAATAGGGTTTAGCAAAAGAAATCTGGAAGGTATGCCTGTACATTTTTTTTTCCTGGAAATATTTTATTCACATAAAAAGGATAAAAAGCATTACCTCTTTCAGCTGCCTATTTTAATACCCCTGTTATTTGGTATGCCTGGAGGCAAGACTAAAAGTTTCTTCCTTGACATCCCAGCTGAAGTTTCTGTGCGTCCTAAAGGTCTTTACAGAAGAGTAAAACTTTCTTCAGGATACACTTCCCTTGGGATTATACCATTTCCTGCAAGCACAGGACTGCAAAAGAGCTGGTTTATCCCTCTCCCTGATCCTGCCCTTTCTCTCAGTGTGCAGGGGCATCACAGCCAGTCTGGATGCCTGCAGGGAAGCCACGAAGCGTAGGAGTTCTCCAGTGCTATGGCTTCATGTGGAGATGTTTGGCTTTTGTCTGTGATTGATAGATGTACTACCTCTTTGGAGATTTGGGAATGATTTAGGTAATTTTCCCATCAATGTACATGAAAAATTGCTCTTCTGAAGTGATGTGAATTAAAGTGGAAGGAGAATAAGACTGTGTGGAAGAGGAAAAAGCCACAGAGATACTGTGGTTTTGTATGTATCTCTTTAAGACATTGACTAAACCAAGCTTATCTAATATTTTTATGCATTAAATTATGTGTATTATTGCATTAAATTTCAAATATTCTCAAGTGGTGATGGGGGGGCACTACCATGATTAGCACAGTACAAAACCCAGGAAGAGTCAGTTCTTGCTCTGGAGAATTTAAAACCTGAACAACCCTGTCTGCCTGTGAGCTAATGTTGCTTTACCTTAAAATCAGGGCATTAAAATGCACAAATAGATTGTAATATAAATCTCACTTTACTGGCTTTGCCCTCATTTTTTTTTCTTTACTTTCCTTTATAATTTCCCTCTAGCTCCTTTTAAAAGTAGGTGCGAGCAGCTCTGAAGCTCATCAGATACAATTGCACATTAAGAACAAAAGCTGTGTAATATTTTTAAGCTTAAAAAATAAACACCTTATTTTCTTAAGCTTACAAAGCTCTCTTTTCAACAGTATTATCTTTGAAGAAGTTTCAAACATTAATTCTGAGTCCATTAATGTCCTAAGCATGTATTTCTGTCAGTTTAAAATTATTTCCTATTATCTGGATATTTTTGTATGCTTGCATTTGAGCAGGATCCTGAGGATGCCATAGTTCTATGGGATTTGAGAAGCTCAGTGCTTTCTGAAGAAAGAATCACTGAAGAACCCAACTTTAAAAACCAAAACAAAACAAAAATTTATCTTTAGAGTTTCAGGAGGAGGCTAGATAGATATGATTTGTCTCCCTTACTTACTTACTTGGAGAAGTGCTCTTTTCCTTTTTCATATAATTCAGGGTTCCACAAACTTCCTAGATCTGCAGATAAAAATTTTGCTATTTTTTTCTGCAACACTATGGTATTATCACTTATCTACACAGACTACAAGATGCTGCAGATGGAAATATCATTTCTTTTTTTCTCTACCTTTAAAGTTACTGATGTGATACATACTACCCACAACTCTTTGGAAAATCTGGGCCAAAAAAAAATGAAAGATAAAAATATAGCAAGTTAAGTCAAAGGAAGACTGCCAGTTTAGAAGAGTTTAAACTATATTTGGCATTTTTAATTAGGCACCATTAGGCAGTTGAACAAGAACCAGATTCTCTATTGACTGAAAGCTTCATGAAAAGAATACTCTATTAAATAGCTAGGAAAAAGTAATTATATTTTCATAGGCAAAACAACTTGGTACTTGCTATAGTTCAGAGGAAAATAAGCTAGCTGCTGATGCACCAACCATTTTTTTTCTATAGAGTTTCTTAAAGTATGGTCTTTATATTTAAAAAGAAAATCTATGTGGGTTTCTTTAAATGTGTTAATTAGCAGCAGCCACTCAACAACCTTCATCTTCATGAGTATCAGTTTTCAGTTAAGGCACAATGGGTGTCTAATAGTGGCATTATCTAAACACGCCTTTAGTGGTAATATGAACTGAAAGACAAATTGGGAATCTAATAACAGACACAGAAAAAATGTTTATGAGCCCCTGTCTAATATTAAATCCAGAATGTATGTTAGTTTAATATTCACTAAAGCACAGGATATTTTTTGCCTATAATATTTTTAAAAGATGATTGAATGATAGTATTTTCTGTGAAAACAATGCAGAATAAATGAAGGATGTTCTTGTGTTCAGTTCGCTTGTAATTTAACGCAAGATTGTTGCTTAGACAAACAAAGATATGCTTATGGGTTGGTCTTATTCAGTTTATACCATTACATTAGTACTTAGGTTTTGAAAACTATAATTCCCCCCTTTGCTATTCCCCTTCCCTCACAGAAATAAAATGTTTGTCAGAGAGTTCAGTTTTGAATAAAACATTCAGAAATTGAGCAGAGCTAATATATCATTTAAAATTTTAATTTTCATTTCTAATTTAATTTAATTAATTCCATAAAACAACGAAGTTTGTGAGGAAAAAAATGTCAAAATTGGGTACTGGATGTTTGCAAAATAACATTGCCAATGAGACTGGAATTCTAAAAAATAGTTTTTTTTCAATATTTTAAATTCTAAATTTAAATAAGTAAATTTTGCAAAAATGTAGTCCATGTAATTGACCCAACATTACTCTTGTAGAGATGGAAATAGCTAAGTGAGATGTTTGAAGTTCAGAATCTGTCACTTTTCCTTTTTTAGCAGTTTGAGTCCTTTCTTCTGCAGAAGCTAAATATGGAAAATTCTTGCTGCTAGGCTACAAAATGAAAGATCAATGGCTGTTTTTCTGCAATCTCTAGTCAATTATTGCAATAAAAAGGGGAGAAATATTTCCCTTATTTCACTGACACTCCAGTCCCTGCATCCCTGAACTGCACAGATGAATGCTTGCTCGTAGTCAGAGTAGTAAATTGCAACAGGAGGTGATGACCACAGAAATCCTTAAGATCTGCAATTTTGGGGGGTAGGATAAGGGACTTTTTTTTTCTCTTTGAGAGACTAGAATAGTTCTTATCCCTTTTAGCCTGTTTTATTTACATAGAATTTCTTATGTCTTGTTCTCTCTTTGCCTCCTGTGCTTTTCTACCTTGATTTCAACATGCCCAAGCCTGTAAGACTTGAAGAAAATGTCTTCATGGTGGTAGAAAATTTCAGCAAGTTAAAATTTCTAAAGCCCTATTAAAATGAGGATGGTTTATACCACTCCATTTGCAAATGTAAATGTAGCAGGATTCCTATGCAAACTTTCTGAAGGAAGACTATTTGAATAATATTGTCAACTTATACTTTTTTTACTTTTGTAGATTTTATTACTGCAGCTTAAAATATTGTATTCTAAGTTTTTCTGATGCAATTTTATTACAGCATAACAGGCCATTCCTATGATTCTGTACCAAAAAAAGAGTATACTTTTCTAACAATCAACATATATGTAATATAATTTGAATAGTTAATGGGTTTGTGTTACTATTTTTCAACTGCAGTCTTATTCTCAAATATAATTCAACTGTATAGCTTTGCTGCAATCACATTTTGCTGCTCTGCTGTTTTTTTAGGCATAATCAAATAATCTGATATTTCAATTAATTCAGTAAATTCTGTTCTTTCCACTTTCTGATTTTAAGTATCCCTGGAAAATATGTACTAGATTAAAATTAAACTTTTTTTTTCTCAGTTACAGTTATATGCTTGATTTAAATGAAGGACTTATTTCAGGAATCTTTTCTATCTCGCACATCACTGCAGATATCTGTAGCTGACTTCGTGTGCTGGTGTCCTCCCTTCTCGTGGTCTGCAAGCAGGTAAATCAGCTGTGACAGTGTAAAAGTGGCAGAGCATATGTTTATAGTGCAAACAGAAGCAGTGCTGTCAGGGCTTTTCTACGCATTTATTTATGAGGCATTCGAGCCATTTCTCCAATATAGTGATTGCAGTTTTCTACTCCTTCCTGTGTGCTCCAACCTTTCTTTAGCTTTAGGTCTGTGAAGACGGGATACCACTTGCCTTCCTGTTGCTCATGCAGGCGGTTTCCCCCACCCATGGGCAGCCTATTCAGATTGATCAGGGTAGTAAAAGTCGGCAAATGTCTGATAAATTTTAAGCTCCATATAGACCCAGCCATTTAATGTTGTAATAACTAAAGCAGCCCTGATTGATTACCTAAGAATTAAGGAGGTCTGAGTCTTGATATGCATGTTGAGAAGACACAACTATGTAGTTCATATGTTTTCAAGGTAAGAAAACAACTTATACTGAGGGTGGGTGTCCACTTGTGGATAAGTTGCACTTCCCCACTAAGTTTACAGGACTAACTTATTCTGCTCTTAGAGAAAATATATTAGCTTGAGGTTGTTTCTTAGGATTGCTGAGGCCCTATCTTAATGATAGCTGTATGCTTCCTCATTGCAGACATTATATTCCAAAATAAAATGGAATTCCTAATGGGGAGAGCTCAAGGGAGAGGATATATTTTGAATAGATAATATTTTCATTTCCATAGTCAGCAAAGTACAATTGTTGGGCAATCTTGTTTCTACAGGAAATATAGCATGCACTGGCATTTTGTTAGCCAGGAGCCTTCCAGGTCATGCAATTGTCTAATTATAAAAGAGAGAGAAGAAGGAAATGTTGGACTTGGGGTAAGAGACCCATCTTTCTGTATTAACTTTCCTGTTAATATCTTCATGGGCCCTGTAGGTAGCATGTATCTAGCACATCAGTGGAGATAGTACAGCTCCAGAAGTCACGTGGAGAACAGCCTCTGTGCAGAATGCCTGGACTCCTTGGAGAGCTGCCTTCAGGGCTTGGTGCCTCCTCCTGCATCTCTGCAGCAAGGAAGGGTAAATGTGCTGCAGGCTGCTGGGTCTAGGCCTGCATACCAAAGCGGCCTATTGTAGGGGACACAGAGGTGCAATGTAATTGATGCAGTTGAATTCACTACCACTACCACTGCTAGATGCTCAGTGATCTTGAACCTGAATTTAAAAGCCACTGCAAATGTATACAAAGTGAAAATATACAGCTCTAAGGACATTTTATGCCATGTTCTTCAAATCAGTGAGGATTTTCCCTGTATTTCAATAGAAACAGAATGAGAAGCACAATATATAGATAATAGCCTTTCTATACTGTATGTCCTCAAATCCCTAACGTAACTTGCAATTTCTAATCTTCATAATGTATTCTGAGTTTCTGGAAAAATTCTGAAGTTTCTCAGTTTTGTATGGATTGATTCATGCTGCTTAACTCAAAATTGCTGTAACGATAGGGTTTCTTTTCCTAATACATAAATACAACACAACTGCTTTCCCAAACCATAGTCAAGAAGTCTTGGCAGGTTAATAGTATTTTATTTATGGTGTTTTGACTTGGAATATAATTTACCAGTTCATTAGCATATCAGACAATGAGCTATAAGATATCATTTGTTTGCATTGGCCTTGATTTTTCATTCTTATTCAGCATATGTACAAAAGAAATGATTCTTTGACTTCTCACATTTGATCTCATTCTTCACAACAAGCCTAAAATATTGTATCTCTTTGCTAGAAACTGAGTTCTATTATTACCTTTTTACATGTCAGTTTGGCAATAGAATTTGCAAAGGAGAAGAAATAAATCATTTTGAGGGTAATTATTGCAGAAAGATGATATTGATTTTATTTTTTCAATGGCACCTTTATAAGCTCAGCTTGCTTAATTTTTCTTGGAGTTGTGTATGAGCTCCACCCAAATCATATGAACTGCTTCGAATGATGAAATGGAATAATAGAATGAGAATCTAAAGGGAAAGAATTAGAAAAACTTGCACTAGTGGTGCTAGAAACAGCGGATATTTAATTTCTTAGGCATTCCATGAAAATTGTCCTTTCCACTGTCTAGAAGTTGGTCTTTCTTTAGAGATGTTTTTTATTTTCTTTATTGTTATCATAAGATGCAAGTTCCAAAATTAAGAGTTTAGCAATAATGAGAATTATTGCATGAAAGTTATTTCGGCCACCTACATGGGATGTTATAGTAGACAATCATACTAGTCTCATTTAGCCTTTAAGTCTCTGCATCTAGATAATTTTAATAAATTAGTTATGAGATGTATTTTTTTGTTGTTTAAGCATAGTTTTGAGCACATTACAAATCTAATTTAATAATCTATGATAGAAAATAAGAGAGCAATTAATACAATCATTCTAATAAGGTAATTCTCCATTAAAAGTACCATCTTGTAAGAAATGTTTTAAATAATAAAAAACAACTGCAGGTAAGATTCAGCACTGTTGTAAAGTGGATGAGACAGGACTGGACTGCTGTTTTGGTTTTGCAGTGATATTTGGGAGGTTTCTTGGTATGTAAGAGACAGCTCTGAAAGCTGTCCTTGATCTAACGGTTTTGCCATAGATGTATAGTTCCACCACCTCAAACATGACTGCAGTGTTCATATATATGCTAAATGACACAAATATAGACTTCAAAATGGACTTATAAGAAGTGATGTGCTCACTGCAGCCTTTAATTACGTCAAAGATTTGCTGAGATTCCTACCATCAGGAGGCATTTTTGAAATGGTCTCTGTTTTGTCTTGAGTTCTTCCCCTAATTGCAGTAGTCTTATTTTCCTTGAATAAGTTATATAGAATGTGGTTCTAGATTTTAAATGTAAATGCAGATATGATGGTGTTTTAACACTGGTACTAAAAAGATGACCAATTTTGATTATTACAGGTTTGGTTTTGCTTTTCTGTTTTGGGGAAGATGATGTAAAATGTAACACCAAGTAAAAATTTAGCAGTCGTCTTTAAAATATGTTTTTTCTTTCCTGCCCCTGTCTGGGTCCCTTCCCCTTCTCTTTTCCTTTCTCTTCCTTTCCTCTTCCCTTTGTTATTCCATAGTTGTCTCAGGCATTCCACCACCTAAATATTTCTGGGTTTACTAACCGATTCTGTTCATTTCTGAGTTTTGCTTGGAAGAAAAACCACTTCTCTCTTACAAGGTACTGATCCATGTTTCCATCCTGCAGCACCCATCAGCAGCAGGTTTCATTTCTGTCATTTCTGTATTTCTCAGCTGTATTTCAGTATTGTCTGTTCTGCTCAAAATTTGTCTCTGAAAAATTCATGGTTGCTCTTTACCATTTGTATGTTGAAAACTGGATGTGACTTTTCACCTTTCCAGACTTACTGGAATGTTAAGACAGATTTTATTTGCAGTAGAAATCTATTAAAATGTCAGAAGCATAGGTTTAGGGGGAAAATAAAAAGGGCTTCAATTTCAGGCTTCAAACACAGTCTGTTTTAGATCCATTCTTAAAGCTCATCTCTAAGTAGCCCTGCTGTCACTGCATCAGTTTGCAATATATTGACTTCTGAATACGCTTTAAAACTTACCTTAAAATTGGTAAAATGTTATGTCTTAAGATAAGTAGCAGCAATTACTTTTGGAATTATCCTGAGAAGTTTAATTTCCTGGTAAAGTATATCCTCCAAGGAATGACAGTATAGAAAACAAGCAAAGCTTATTTTCTTAGGTTAATGCCAAAATATGAATATGAATTCACTCTTGACATATGACAACAATGTTTGCCTAGATGAACAGAATATTGCTAGTAAAATAAAGGTAGCATGCTAATAAAACAAGCTGTGATAGTCCCCTTTCTTTCCAAGTTGGATTTAACCGTAGCTTTATAGTTCCAAGGTGTTTTTTTCAGTATAAGAGCTGCAGATAAGTGAAAAATGAGAATCCAGTTATTTAAAACAAATGTTTTAACAGTGGGATCTAAGCTGTGCTACTTCATTTTATTGCAGTGATTCAATTCACTTTAATGCAGTATTTACTATATGTCCCTAACAGTGATTTGAATATAATTGCATTTCATGAGCATTTATCAAATGCTCATCGTTTACATCAAGAAATGTCTTTTACATTCAGAATTTATTTCCATTTTATCAAGTAACCTTTTCCCCCAACTAATTTGTAATTCTTTAAATTTTGTCTACCAATTGAAGGAGCTCCTGCATTATGCAACAAACTGAAATTCCCAAGAAAATCGTTCGTCTGATCCAGACAGACATATCCAGACAGATCTCGAAGAGAAGGGCTCTGGAGCAGATACTCGTGCCGGAGCACCTTGTCTAGAGGGGAACAACTGCAGCAAAAGCGGCCGAACGAAAAAGCGTAGGCAGCCCCAGCGCCGACCCCCGTGCGGGCAGTGCTGAGCTCCGGGGCATAGGCGACTCTGACTCAGTGGGGGCGGAGCCAGCAAGGCAGGCGGGAATTCAAAAGCTGCCCCTAGGGCGGGGGAGTAATAAGGTGTGTAGTGCGGCAGATATAGTGCACGCTGGGGGCCAGGAGTCTCCTTCCAGGTGTGGAAAGAGTTCTCTTTACAGACTCTTCCACCACTGGGAGATCAGGCGAAGCTCTATAGCTTTGTCTCTACTCGGCAGAGAGCTTCCACCAGGAAGACTGTGGTGATGCAGACTGAACTGCCACAGAAATATGTGGCAGTCCAGGTTTCTAGCTGTGGGGAATGTCTGAGCCTCTCCATGTTACCAGGGAGTAGCAAAAACATTGCCTGTCTTAGGTATGAGCAGGTGGATGACCTGCTCAGCCTGGTGGTGGAGCTGAAGTAAGAGGTAGAAAGGCTGAGGGGGATCAGGGAATGTGAAAGAGAAACTGGTGGAGCTGTGTTTTGCAGGAGAAAAGGAATACCTGGAAGAAGTGGTGGGTGATGATCGTGGGTGACTCCCTGCTGCAGGGCACAGAGGCACTGATCTGTAGACCTGATCCCTTATCCAGAGACATCTGCTGCTTGCCAGGGGCACGAAAAAGGGATGTTACAGAGAGGCTCCCAAGGCTTGTCCAGAAGTCTGACTATGACCCCCTGGTACTGTTTCACGTGGGCACCAATGATGCCATGGGGAAACTGAGGGATATCAAGCAAGATTTCAGAGCCCTAGGGATGGCCATCAAAGGTATGGGAGCCCAGGTAGTGTTCTCCTCTATCCTACTAATGAGGGAATGGAGCCAAGGAGAAAGCGGATATGGCAGATTAACAACTGGTTGCGCTGCTGGCCTTGGCAACAGGGTTTTGCCTTCTATGACCATGGGACTCTGTTTGATGACCACCAGCTAGTGGGGAATGATGGGAACCATCTCAGCAAGAGGGGCACACGTCTCTTTGCCAAAAGGCTGGCCAACCTGGTTAGGAGGGCTTTAAACTAGACGAGAAGGGGGAAGGGGAGTGTCACACAGACAGGGAGAACAGTACCACGCAGCCAAAGTCAGATGGCTTTCAGCGGGAGTATGCTAGTGGGAAAGTGAGGATAGGATTTGACTATAGAGGGTCCTCTTTCACCCCTCCTGGGAAACCTGCAGGCTCAATTACTTCCCTGAAATGCCTGTACACCAATGCGCGAAGCATGGGGAATAAGCAGGACGAACTGGAGATCTGTGTGCGGTCCCAGCATCATGATCTCATTGGAATCACAGAGATGTGGTGGGATAGCTCACAAGACTGGAGGCTATGTGCTCTTTAGGAAGGACAGGCTGGGAAGGCAAGGTGGTGGAGTTGCTCTTTATGTGAGAGAGCAACTGGAATGCATGGAGCTCAACCTGGGGGTGGATGATGAGCAAGCTGAGAGCTTGTGGGTAAGGGTTAAAGGGCAGGCTAATGTGGGAGACACTGTGGTAGGTGTCTGCTACAGGCCACCTGACCAGAATGAGGAAGTTGATGAGGCCTTCTATAGTCAGCTGGATGATGCCTCACAGTCACAGGCCCTGGCTCTCATGAGGGATTTCAACTACCCCGACATCAACTGGAAGGACAACACAGCCAGGCACAAACAGTCCTGGAGGTTTATGCAGGGCGTTGATGATAACTTTTTGACGCAGGTTGTGGAGGAGCCAATGAGGAGAGGTGGGCTACTGGACCTCGTGCTAACAAATAGAGAGGGACTTGTAGGAGATGTGAAGGTGGGGGGTAGCCTCGGCTAGAGTGACCATGAGTTGGTGGAGTTCAGGATCCAACGAGGAGGAGGCAGGGCTGTAAGTAGCCTAGCAACCATAGAAGATTGGGTCAGAGAGCACCTAAGGAATCTCAATACCCACAAATCCATGGGCCCTGATGGGATGCACCCCAGAGTGCTGCAGGAGCTGGCAGATGTCATAGCTAAGCCGCTCTTCATCATATTTGAAAGATCCTGGAGAATGGGAGAGATGCCAGAGGACTGGAAGAAGGCCAATGTCATGCCAGTCTTCAAAAAAGGCAAGAAGGTGGACCCAGACAACTACGGGCCAGTGAGCATCACCTCCGTCCCCTGAAAAGTGATGGAACGGCTCATACTGGCCGTTGTCTCCAGGCACATGGAGGACAAGAAGGTGCTCAAGTGTAGTCAGCATGGATTCACCAAGGGGAAATCTTGCTTGACTAACCTGATAGCCTTCTATGATGGAATGACCAGCTGGATAGATGAGGGGAGAGCGGTGGATGTCATCTATCTCGACTTCACCAAGGCTTTTGACACCGTCCCTCACAACATCCTCCTGGGCAAGCTCCGGAAGTATGGGATAGATGAGTGCACAGTGAGGTGGATTAGGAACTGGCTGGATGGCAGAGCTCAGAGGGTGGTGATCAGCGGTGCAGAGTCTAGTTGGAGGCCTGTCACTAGTGGTGTCCCCCAGGAGTCAGTCCTCAGTCCAGTCCTGTTCAATTTATTCATCAATGACCTGGATGAAGGTACAGAGTGCTCCCTCAGCAAGTTTGCTGATGATACCAAACTGGGAGAAGAGTATCCGATACCCCAGAGGGTTGCACTGCCATCCAGAGGGACCTGGACAACTGGGCGGTGAAAAACCTCATGCAATTCAACAAGGCCAAGTGCAAGGTCCTGCACCTGGGGAGGAATAACCCCAGACACCAGTACAGGCTGGGGACTGACCTTCTGGAGAGCAGCTCTGCGGAGAAAGACCTGGGTGTCATGGTGGACGACAAGTTGACCATGAGGTAGCAGTGTGCCCTCGTGGCCAAGAAGGATAATGGGATCCTGGGGTGCATGAAGAAGAGCGTCTCCAGCAGGTCGAGGGAGGTGATCGTTCCCCTCTACTCAGCCCTGGGGAGGCCACATCTGGAGTATTGTGTCCAGTTCTGGGACCCACAGTACAAGAGGGATGTGGAGCTGCTGGAGAGAGTCCAGGGCAGGGCTACAAGGATGATCAGGGGCCTGGAACATCTGCCCTATGAGGAGAGGCTGAGGGAGCTGGGCCTGTTCAGCCTGGAGAAGAGAAGGCTGAGAGGGGACCTGATCAGTGTATATAAATACCTCAAGGGAGGGAGTGCAGAGGACGGGGATGGTCTCTTTTCAGTGGTGGCCACTGATAGGACTAGAGGTAATGGCCACAAACTAAAGCATCAAAAGTTCCACAGGAACTTAAGGAAAAAATTCTTAACAGTGAGGGTGGCAGAGCACTGGAACAGGCTGCCCAGAGAGGTTGTGGAGTCTCCTTCTCTGGAGATCTTCAAAACCCGCTTGGATGCAGTCCTGTGCCACGTGCTCTAGGTGACCCTGTGTGTGCAGGGGGGTTGGACTAGATGATCTCTAGAGGTCCCTTCCAACCTTAAGTATTCTAAGGTTCTATGATATTCAGATTTTCTTACTATGTGATGCATACGAATAATTTGATTATACTTGTGGTACAAACTAGCCAGTCATGTTGCAAACAAACCCTGTGAGATTTTTGCCAGGTAAGAGCATAGTTCTGTTCAGAGGAAGGCCCATTCAGGGGGATAATAATCAGTTCACTTTATCTGTTTGCCTCTTCAAAGTATCTTGTCAAACTATAGTGGCTTGAAGCACTGTACTCTCATGGGATGGTCAGCATTGCCCCTGCTTTCTGCTGCAGAACATTTCCTGACTGCAGAGAAGCCATTTAGTGGCATAAGAGCAAAACTGAGATTTACTTGGCTATAAGTGCAGCTACTCTCCATCCATTTTGGGTGTCAGCACTGAAGGAACCCATACAGAATGATTTTAAATTCTTTTAGGGTCTCATGCCTTATGGGCATTGCAGCATAGTCTGGAATAAAATTGTTGCTGCTATGGAAGGGGAAAAAAAATATACATATGTATTTACTCTGCGTGGCAGGGAGTGATGTATTTGGAACAAAATGAAAAAGGCACTCACTTAGCAAAATGTGTTGTTGTTTGTTATGGAAGATTTTCACAGTTAACTAAAGGATTATTGCAAAATATTCTATAGGACACAGAGAATTTGGACTGTTTTGTTCAGACATACGCTTTACGCTGATGTTAAAACGGATTCACAGAAATAAAAATCTTCTGAAAAAAATTCATTTCTTTAGTTATACCAGGTTTCTTAATTCCTTTTCATAAGCTGTAATCAGGTATAGTTATCTTGTTGTATCTGCTTTTAATTTCATCATCTTTAAGATTTTTGCTACTGTTTTCTGTTTCTTTTCATCCCACATCTCCTAAGGACAGCTACTCAGTGTGGCCTACATTTTATTGCAAGTAATAGAAAATGCTTCACATTGTTTGGCCTTCCCTAGATACTGCCATCCAGGCTACAACATTAAAACTCCTTAAAACTTCTACTACATATAAAGTACTGTATTACCCCAAGATTGGAACAAAACCCAAACATATTAATGTCTGGGCTAGGAGGAGATTTTACTTACAAGATGTTAATAGGTGGAACTGAGGCTGAAAGGAATTAGCAGAGCTTGTGCTGTTAAAGTGAATAATATTAAACAAACAAAATCTTTCCATCTCTAAAGCTGGAATTTCAGGATTATTTTTATTCTTCACACAATGGATATGTAGGTTCCCCTCCCTGCAAGTCTTTCTACTTTTCTTCTTGTTCCACCCAGCAGTCCCATCTGAATTTTTTCCCTTATTTCTCTTTTATTTATGCTTTTTAGTACTCAGAGCATAAGGAATATGGGATGTCTCTCTGAATTCTTTAGTCTATTTTCCTCCTTGTTTTGCTGCTCTGAAGACAAAATTATTTGCAGCAGAAAATTCTGCAGTTGAGACAGAAGTCTTGGAAAACTGGGAATGTTGTTAGCATTATGAAAAGGAAATGCTATGATTGCTTCCTATTACTGATGAATTTCCTTTTACCAGCTAGTCTTTTGCAAAAGAAGATGGCAGAAAATGTAGTTCTTCACCATATGATATCTGTATCTTGGAAGATTACAGATTTTCTTTCACTGCCTTTTCCAGCACTCATTCTCTTCTTCCTGCTGTTCCATGCCACACCTTTAAATATGTCCTTATGAAATCTAAATTGTCCTAACAACTTAACTTTTACTATTGCTTAAAATTTCCTTTATTTTTTTCTTTCTTCCAGTTATTGAAGGGCTTTATGATCTTATATTAAAGTGATACATTAATCGATTGCATTAACCCAGTGAATATGAGTAATTAAATTCATTAATGAGTGGATGACTGTGTTGAAGAGCTGAGGTAGCAACCTTTGCTCTCGTGCTCTTTTGGTTCTTGTAGTCCTGTGCAAACATCAGTGTCGCTTCCTTTTTTATTTTTTTATTCATTGCTTCCTTACCCAAAGTACTTTTCTCCCATCTCTCAATGCAGTGGTACAGGAAAGAAAATAAAAGCTATAAAGCACACTTTGCTTGCCAAAGTGTAATGAAATGGAGGCATTTTACAGGAAAGATCTCTCCTGACTTGTTTCAGATGGCATTTTGCCCCTGTAGGAGAGAGCGATCTCTCTTCTGAAACACCTGGAGCAAAAGTTGGATTGTCAAGGAAAAAACCTGTAATGCTTGATTCCAACCATGTACAGACTGGAGCCATTACTGGCACTCTTGGCTGAATGGCAGAGATCCCCCATATAGCCTTCCAGCTTTTATGAACAGATGAAAAAACGCTGAAGAGACAAAATTAAGTACTTCAGACTTAGAGACGTAGTGGAGGCTTAAGGACTGTTCTTCTTTCTGTTTTCTCTCTAAATCTTCTAATGCTTTGTGAAGATAATAAAATTATGTGGATACCCATTATAGGGTAAAATCCCCCATTTCTCAGCTGAATTTCTTTCTTTTATCCTGTTCATGTTGCCTAGTAGGTCAAGGTTGCTTAGTTATATTGTCCCCAAACTGATTCAGGTACTTCTTGCCTCTAAACTTGGACACTCTTTGCTGCACATCTGCACATCTTCTGCTGAAATTACATTACATGTTCCAAGAGATCAGACTTTAATCTAATGTCTTGCTAGTTAACATGCTGCCTTTGTGAATGATCTGGGATACAGGGGAATATCTATTTCTTTTATTTTCTTTTCCATATAAAAGTGCATGGGTTCCAAGCCGCTGTTACAGTCTAACAAACAGCAGCATGAATCTGAGAGCCTTTAATCTCACTATTACAGTGTCAAGCATGCATGGCAACAGGAAGCAAATACCTTCAAACTCAGATTTTTCCCTCAGAAACATTTCAGCTCTATGGCAGTAGCTTTTAATCATCAGCTTTTACTCTAAGGCAGAACATTCTCCCTGCCACCCCCTGGACTTAAATGTACATGCTGATCACTTTCTGCCTACCAGAAATGCCTTCATGGTCACACCTGATGTCTGGGAGGTGTTTCTGCCTCTTCTGATCCTCCTTGCGCCACCTTTCTGCTTGGTCCATGCAGTTTGGGGACACATGTGCTGGGGAACTGCTATACTTGATAGGTGCCCCTGTCTCATAGTTTTGCCATGATCCTGCTGTTGCACAGTTATCTTCAATCATAGTGAACTCAGGCTAAGGGAAAAGACAAACAAATAACTAAAATGTACAACAGGAGTACAAATGTCATTAAAGGACACAAATAAAGAAACACTCCCTCCACCACACACAGTATCTATTTATATGAAGGTTAAATTAGAAAGGTCTCTTCTATATCCAGTTGACAGACTTGACAGTGACCCAGCTGAGGAATCTTCTTAAGGGCCTGCTCTCTTCTGGCCTTTGTCACAATGAGGAGTAGGATCAGCTGTAACTACTAAGTAAATGAACCAGTCTTGCTGTACTAATGCAGTCCTTGGATATGTGTCAGTTTAATATTATTTGCTTTCTCTTTATCCTGAAATCAGGTTATTTTTGAGAAACTTGAATAAAAGACTGACCTTTATTTCTCAGAAAAGGAAAAAAAAAGTATGACTATATATATGAGGCTATGTTTTTGACTTCTTGAGGTCTTCAGACTTCAAAGAATAGAATATGAGAAAACAGAGACTTGAGAAAAGGCATACGGTCAGATAGGAAAACCAAGAAGCTCTGGGATGTAGAGCTCATGTGAAAACCTTGTTATATATTGAAAATCATTCGGGAGCATGATTTCACAGCTCCCCATCTGGTAGTCTTTGTACTTTATGAGCAAGCAAATGTCCTCTGAACTATATATACCCTTTTATTTAAAAGCAGAAGAAACGAAATTCTCATGATCATCCTATTTTGAACTATAGCTAAAATAGGGCCAGTAGGCCATGGTCCTGCACTCGGGCCTTTTTTGTTTTTGTTACTGAAAGCTTAACATCTGTCTGCTTATAATCTTAAAAGTTTGTTGGGAGTTGTTAACTTTAACACTTTTCTACTTTTTCAGCATGCAACAGACCAGTGGCTAGGTGTGACAAAACAAAAATGTTGTAGTTCTGATGACAATCCCCGGTATTTGCTCCTCATGACAGAATTTAAAAATTACTCTAAAGATCTATTAGCAAGTCTCAAGCACAGAAGGAGCATGCTTCAGAACTGTGATTGCCAATATTATCGTAAGGACGTGGAGCATCGCAGTGGGTCTTGTAATTAAATTTATCTGGCCACTCAGAATTGGCAGGCAAGGTTTCCAGTTAATTCCCTCACATTCCCTCTATTTCTCAGATGCAGCATAAAATACAGCATAAAGCAAAAATAACAGGAATATTCCTGCTGAAATCTAACTTCTTCATTGCCAGCACCAATTTACCTTATCATATGTAGTGTTTACCTCTATCAGTGGTGCCCCAGTTCCTCAGTCAAGGAAAGGCAACAAAGAATAGTACAGACTCCTAGAGTTAGGATTGATAGTATAAATCCATCAGTTTTGCTTGGTGATATTGATGCGTTAATTCAATGAGGAAAAAAAAAAAAGAAAAGAAAAAGTGAAAATTCCTGCCTTCCGCTATTTTGAAATGTCTCTCTTGCTGAGTTATTCCTTTACAGCATATCTTACTGATAACAAGTGGTTCAGAAATACAGGTAAACACTTGTAACCTAAAATCACACTTAGCTTTCTGAAACATCTCCAGGGATTTTTCACTTTGACAGTACACAGTCTTGCACTGAACAAACCCATCTTTTGAAACTTTCAATGTGAACACTTGAAGTGTATAAGAAAAAAAGAGGGCACTGTAGATGATCACATGCTATCAAGGCTATAGTGACAATGCAAAGAACAATACAGTGGATAGCTATCTGTCTAAAATTCCTTCACAAAATCTAATACAGGGTACTTGGAGAAGTGTACTTAGCATTAAATATTTTGGAGATGGCTAATCTCTGAAATAACTTGGTTCATTTCTTTGTACTGTTACACCAGCTGTTGTGCTCGGCTGTGCATACCCTTTCCTTCAAGGAGATATAAAGACTGATGTTTGGATTTATAGTTCTTGTTTTTAGGTTAATAGGTCAAAGTGAATGTATTGGATTCCTGACAAAATGTGGAGCTGAACAGGGAAGATTCTTACTAGATTGTTCTTATTCGTTACAATGATCTGTATTCACTGAGTTTGAGTTCTTTCAGACTACAAAAAAGTCACCATTTTATAAACTTCAGAAGTCTGTCATCTTATGTCAAATGTGCTGTCGTGCAAAAATGAATCCCAAATATATTTTTAAATGCCCCTTCTGCTTACCTATATAGATACAGGGTGATATTTGTCAAAAGATTACCTAACCAGCAAAATCTAATACTGTAAATTCTTCATTAAAGGGTGTCTAATACGGGTTTTATTAATTTTACACAAAGTTTTTCAGTGTGGAATCTGATTCTGCATGTACTCTTAATCAAATTAAGAAGTAATGTAAAAGTGGTTAACTTAAACTACCTTCATAGATGTGCATTATAATTAATGAAAGAGGAATCTATTGAAAAGAGAAGTGACAATGGAGAGAATGGCAAAAATTATAATCTACTGTTAATCAAGCCTTTTCTAAAAGTGTAAAGACAATGAAAAAAAGAAGCAGGAATAAGTTTATAGAGCAAGGTAGGTTTTATAGTATGTAACTTTTTCTACTGAAGACAATGATCAAACTCATGTGTAACTTCATATTTGATTTGATAACATTTAATTTTTGCTGAAACTCTTGATAGAAATCTGTCTTAGCTCAACTTAATTATAAAACATCAAGAAGGGGATTCAAAATGGTTTTAATTCATCAGTCAGTGTAATGACTTTGTAATACTAAACTGGGATATGATGCTTTTGGGACAAAAGAATTTGCAGCATCAGCCAGTCAAAGGTTCTAACTCTGCAATTTCAATGCTGAATTTATTGCGTTTTGTGGGAAACTGAAAAACCGTGAGAAACTGTGGGAAGCTGTGGGAAGGGTGAAAGTTAGGAGTGAGAAACTGTGAAAGTTAGGAATAACAGATTAGCAGATAGAGAAACCTAAAACACAGGCTGGAAACACCGATCTCTGATTGGCTACCTGTTGTCCGTTAGCAGGATTGGACCCAGATAGCAATAGAGTCAAGGAATTGGCTGGAGGGAGGGGGAGGGAGTGTGTGGACAGTGTATGCTCACATACTCGGAGAATATATAAGTTTGGTCTGATGCTCAATAAAATGGCTTCTGGTCCTAAACCTTAAGCCCCTGCTCCTTTCAATGACTCCCACAGTGTTTGACACTGATGTCAACTGTATGTCAATGCCTGCTCATACAATGGAGAGTCTCTGAATCTAGCCTATTAATTCAAGGCCATAAAGAAAGTATGTTTAGCTCTAAGGCTGTTATTTGATGAACCTTGCAATTAGCAAGGCTCCTTTTCCAGCTTATAAAGCGGCCTATCCGCTATGTCATAATTGGTAGAATTGGATGTAACATTTGGGACAAGATGACATTATCCCACATCCTAACACAGCCAAGGAAGGGCAAGGGCAAAATTTTGCAGGTACTAGAAGAACGAGCAGGCTCGGTCGTCTGTGTGAAGAATTTTGCTCTTGCAGACAGACGTGATGTTAAACGTCTAAAAATGAGGTAAGCATATAACAGACATGATAAATCATGTCCATAGGGGACTGGTAATAGAGATACCCAGCCCCCCACAAATTGGACCCTTAGGTCTGCTTACCTCGACTGACAAATATCATAGAATCATAGAATCATAGAATGCTTAGGGTTGGAAGGGACCTCTAGATATCATCTAGTCCAACCCCTGTGCATACGCAGGGTCACCTAAAGCACGTGGCACAGGACTGCATCCAAGCGGGTTTTGAAGATCTCCAGAGCAGGAGACTCCACAACCTCTCTGGGCAGCCTGTTCCAGTGCTCTGTCACCCTCACTGTTAAGAAATTTTTCCTTAAGTTCCTATGGAATTTTTGGTGCTTCAGTATACGGCCATTTCCTCTAGTCCTATCAGTGGCCACCACTGAAAAGATGCCAGCACCGTCCTCTGCACTCCCTCCCTTGAGGTATTTATATACACTGATTAGATCCCCTCTCAGCCTTCTCTTCTCCAGGCTGAACAGGCCCAGCTCCCTCAGCCTCTCCTCATAGGGCAGATGTTCCAGGCCCCTGATCATCCTTGTGGCCCTGCGCTGGACTCTCTCCAGCAGCTCCACATCCCTCTTATACTGTGGAGCTCAGAACTGGACACAATACTCCAGATGCGGCCTCACCAGGGCTGAGTAGAGGGGCAGGATCACCTCCCTCGACCTACTGGAGACGCTCTTCTTAATGCACCCCAGGATCCCATTATCCTTCTTGGCCACGAGGGCACACTGCTGCCTCATGGTCAACTTATCATCCACCATGACACCCAGGTCTTTCTCCGCAGAGCTGCTCTCCAGAAGGTCAGTCCCCAGCCTGTACTGGTGTCTGGGGTTATTCCTCCCCAGGTGCAGAACCTTGCACTTGGCCTTGTTGAATTGCATGAGGTTTTTCACCGCCCAGTTGTCCAGTCTGTCCAGGTCCCTCTGGATGGCAGCGCAGCCCTCTGGGGTATCGGCTACTCCTCCCAGTTTGGTATCATCAGCAAACTTGCTGAGGGAGCACTCTGTGCCTTCATCCAGGTCATTGATGAATAAATTGAACAGGACTGGACCAAGGACTGACCCCTGGGGGACCCCGCTAGCTACAGGCCTCCAACTAGACTCTGCACCGCTGATCACCACTCTCTGGGCCCTGCCATCCAGCCAGTTCCTAATCCACCTCACTGTCCACTCATCTATCCCACACTTCCGGAGCTTGCCCAGGAGGATGTTGTGAGGGAGGGTGTCAAAAGCCTTGGTGAAGTCGAGATAGACGACATCCACCACTCTCCCCTCGTCTATCCAGCCGGTCATTTCATCATAGAAGGCTAAAAGGTTAGTCAGGCAAGATTTCCCCTTGGTGAATCCATGCTGACTACTTTTGAGCACCTTCTTGTCCTCCATGTGCCTGGAGACAACGGCCAGTATGAGCCGTTCCATCACTTTTCAGGGGATGGAGGTGAGGCTGACTGGCCTGTAGTTGCCTGGGTCCTCCTTCTTGCCTTTTTTGAAGACTGGCGTGACATTGGCCTTCTTCCAGTCTTCCGGCACCTCCCCCGTTCTCCAGGATCTTTCAAAGATGATGGAGAGCGGCTTAGCTATGGCATCTGCCAGCTCCCGCAGCACTCTGGGGTGCATCCCATCAGGGCCCATGGATTTGTGGGTATCGAGGTTCCTTAGGTGCTCTCTGACCCAATCTTCCTCTACCCAGGGCAAGTCTTCCTCTCCACCAGCTTCTTCTCTTGTCCCTAGGGCCTGGGGCTCTAATGGGCTGCCCTTGGTAAACACCGAAGCAAAGAAGGCATTGAGCAACTCTGCTTTTTCTATGTTATTTTTAACCAGGGTGCCCATCCCGTCCGCCAGCGGACCCACGTTTTCCCTGATTTTCCTTTTGCTGTTAATGTATTTGAAGATTTTTTTTTGTTATTTTTAACGTCCCTTGCCAGCTTGCCTTCCAGCCGTGCCTTAGCTTTCCTTGTCGCATCTCTGCATTCCCTGACTACGTTCCTGTATTTCTCCCAGGGGACCTGTCCTTTTTTCCACTTTCCATATACGGCTGCCTTATGCTTGAGCACTGTCACAAGCTCCCTGCTCATCCACGCAGGTCTCCTGCCCCCTCTGCCTGACTTCTTACACACAGGGATGCACTGCTGCTGGGCGTGGAGGAAGTGCCGCTTGAAAACTAACCAGCTCTCTTGGGCCCCCCTTCCTTCTAGAGCACTAGCCCATGGGATTCTACCTAGGAGGTCTCTGAAGAGGCTAAAGTTGGCCCTCCTGAAGTCCATTGTCACAAGGCTACTTACAGCCCTGCCTCCTCCTCGTTGAATCCTGAACTCCACCAACTCATGGTCACTGCAGCCGAGGCTACCCCCCACCTTCACATCTCCTACTAGGCCCTCCCTATTTGATAGCACGAGGTCCAGTAGCCCACCTCTCCTCGTCGGCTCCTCCACAACCTGCGTCAATAAGTTATCGTCGATGCTCTGCAGGAACCTGCAGGACTGCTTGTGCCTGGCTGTGTTGTCCTCCCAGTTTATGTCGGGGTAGTTGATGTCCCCCATGAGAACCAGGGCCTGTGACCGTGAGGCAATATCCAGCTGCCTATAGAAGGCCTCATCAACCTCCTCGTCTTGGTCAGGTGGCCTGTAGCAGACACCCACCACAGTGTCTCCCACATTAGCCTGCCCTCTAATCCTTACCCACAAGCTCTCAACACGCTCATCCTCCACTCCCAGGTTGAGCTCCATGCATTCCAGTTGCTCTCTCACATAAAGAGCAACTCCACCACCTCGCCTTCCCAGCCTGTCCTTCCTAAAGAGCACATAGCCTTCCATGGCAGCGCTCCAGTCGTGCGAGCTATCCCACCATGTCTCTGTGATTCCAATGAGATCATGATGCTGGGACTGCACACAGATCTCCAGTTCATCCTGCTTATTCCCCATGCTTCGCGCATTGGTGTACAGGCATTTCAGGGAAGCAACAGAGGCCACAGGTTTCCCAGGAGTGGTGGAAGAGGACCCTCCGTGATCATTTCCTATCCTCACTTCCCCACTAGCATACTCCCTCTGGACGCCATCTGACCTTGGCTGTGCGGTACTGCTTGCCGTGTCAGTGTGCCACTCCCCTTCCCCCTTCTCGTCTAGTTTAAAGCCCTCCTAACCAGGTTGGCCAGCCTTTTGGCAAAGAGACGTGTGCCCCTCTTGCTAAGATGAGTCCCATCATTCCCCACTAGCTGGTGGTCATCAAACAGTCCCATGGTCATAGAAGCCAAAACCCTGTTGCCAAGCCCAGCGGCGCAGCCAGTTGTTAAGCTGCCATATTCGCCTTCTCCTCCTTGAATCCATTCCCCTCGTTGACAGAATAGAGGAGAACACTACCTGGGCACCCGTACCTTTGATGGCCATCCCTAGGGCTCTGAAGTCTTGCTTGACATCCCTCATTTTCCCCATGGCATCATTAGCGCCCACATGAAACAATACTAGAGGATAATAGTCAGACTCTTGAACAATTTTTGGGAGCCTTTCTGTAACATCCTTTATTTTGGCCCCAGGCAAGCAGCAGACCTCTCTGGATGAGGGGTCCGGTCTACATATCGGTGCCTCCGTGCCCTGCAGCGTGGAGTCACCCACGACGATCACCCGCCGCTTCTTCCGGGTGCTCCTTTTCACTTTAGGGGGAGCAGCCATGCAGCATGGATCAGACTGCCTCTCTGGAGAGAGCCCTCTAGACAGGCCTTGGTTCAAGGCCTCCTCTATCTGATCCGCATGTTCCAGGGCCTTGTACCTATTGAATGTGGATACAGGTGGAGGTGAGGTGGGCCGTGGAGGGGATCTTCTGCCACCTCGAGTGGGGACCCATTTCCATTGTTGATTGTCCCTTGATACTGTTAATTCTGCACCCTCTGTCCTAGGGCAAGAGGGCACTGGATTTTCTGACTGAATTGGGGGGTTCTCAGGGTGGCTTTCCTTCGAAGACTGCAGGATGCAGCTCCACCAGTCTATTTCTCTTTCACATTCCCTGATGGCCCTCAGTCGTTCTACCTCCTCCTTTAGCTCCACCACCAGGATGAGCAGGTCGTCCACCTGCTCACACCTAAGGCAGGCTGTGCTTTCGCCACTCCCCGGTAACGTGGAGAGGCTCAGGCATTCCCTGCAGCCAGAAACCTAGACCGCTGCATGTTTCTGTGGCGGTTCAGTCTGGGTCGCCACAGTCTTCCTGGCGGAAGCTCTCTGCCGAGTGGAGACCATGGCTTTACCTGATCTCCCGCAGCTAGAAGAGTCCAGGGAAAAGATTCTTTTCCACACCTGGGGGGAGACTCCCTGACCCCTGCCCGCGCTACGCTCTGTTCGCCGCGCTCCTGGTCGCTCGCGCTCCCTGGGGGCAGCTTTTGAATTCCCGCCTGCCCTGCCGGCTCCGCCCCCGCTGAGTCAGAGCCGCCTCTGGCCGGGAGGTCAGCACTGCCCGCACGGGGGTCGGCGCTGGGGCTGCCTCTCGCTCTGTTGTTCGCCTCTAGACAAGGAGCTCCGGGACGAGCGTCCGCTCCAGAGCCCTTCCCTTCGAGATCATATATACAAAATATCCACCGAAGATTGAGCCCCCTCTCAGAGGGCTCTCGCTACCCGCTTACAATGGCTGGTAGAGACCCCGAAGTCAGAAAGAAGTCGATCATTGCCAAGACACCATTTCCCTCTGGTGCCAATCGGGAACCCCAGGAACTCTATTTCATTAGCTGATGTTAATGTTCTAATCTCCCCTACTAGATGTTGATATTTTCTGTCCTTTTCTGCCACAGCATCACTCAAAGTTGTTACCCCACTCTCGTAGTGGACAGTAACGTCCACTACTTTGGCACAGCAACCTTTCACCATAATCAAATCTAGCTTGAAGAGTTCATTGTTGTTATCTCTGAGATGGGATTCTACATAAATCTCCCATCCTACTCTCCAGGCCTCCTCAGTCAACACACCACAGATGTTATTATGCCTTTTGATCCTGGCCTCCTGGACAACTGGACAGTAGCCAGTTATGTGGGAACAGGATTCCCACTCCGCAGGGCAGTGTCTACATCCCTTGGGTGCACCCTCTCCCAACCCACAGACCAAAAACTCCCAGGTGGGTTACACATTGGCCTGTAGCTAGATAACTGTTATTAATTTACGGCGAGGAATGCCGCGATAGTGTAGGAGCCAGTCATTACTCATTCGGTCATTTTCAAAGTTCCGAATCCTGCAGCCCTGAGATTTTAGATTAGCCCAATTTTCCATTTCCCTTTTTCTCCACTTACAGGGAACAGGATAGATCGTCCTGGATCTTCCTTTTTCCCACTCGGATGGGGATTCGCAGGTCGATCGAGCTTCTGCAACTACAACAGGGAATTCCTCCGTCACCAACGGTACTTTATCCGGACGCCCTCCCACAGAGATCCAGACTTTCCTTATCTCCTCCTGGATCCCTTCTTGGAGAACAATACTCCTAATTATGTCATCTTCAGACTGAGCAATCCATACTAGCCTGCAAGCCTGGATGTTGGGAATTTGGCTTGCAAGATGAAGACGACCCAAACCGCCATCCTTGTAGCTGACATATAGGATTGCATCACACATGCTGGGCAGTAGATGTAACTAGCTCTTCACAGCAGATCTTATAGAGAGGTCCATAGAATGAAGATGTGTGGCACTCAGTCCAGCATGATCCACAGTGAACAGCAATCTCGGGATCGCATAATTCCTTAAGATGTCAACTTTCTGGAGTGCTTTCAAAGGGGCGCCCCCGATGTTCCTAACCCAGTGGGCCAAAGTCTCTAGCAGTTCCGGTTTTGATAGTCCTATCCAAGGATCTATCCCCAGGCCAAGATATTTCTCGGAACTGCCAGGATCGATCATATTCAATTGCCTATCTGCAATTGTCCACAGGTCACGGTCATTGATGGTATATGACTCTTTTGTTGGCCTGATCAGAAACCCGTGGCACTTGGAGGCTAGAACCCGCAGCCCAGTCTGGTGACAAAATCCCTCCACCACTCAAATACTTTTATGCATATTTACCCAAGAATCACTGAACAATGCGAGATCGTCTGCAAATGCTAAAGATGTTACCCGCTGCTTGCCATACTTGTATCCGAGGCCCTGTTCTTCCAAGTAGATCTAATGCCAGATTGAAAAGGATTGGGGAAAGCGGATCTCCTTGCTTCACCCCCTCGAGGATCTTAATATACTCTGTGCGCCGGTGCCCCAATTCCAGAGTCATCCCAGCGTTGGTATATAGGTCTTTAATTATGTCGATAATATGATGATCGACACCTTTTTGACCCAAGACCTGGAAGATATGCTGATGATTCATCAAGTCAAAGGCCTTAGCCAAGTCTATGAAGACAACACCAAGAACACCTTAAAGAATGTCCATTGTAGTAGATTGTTAAAAGGGTTGTTTAGCTGGAGATGTATTATCTATTTACAAGGGTTAGTGATGTCTTTGTAACCTCAAAGTGGTAAAGATATTGCTTTTTATCACAGAACAAATTCATTAGGTAAAAACAGTTAGGAAAAGAAAAGGTCATCTCTATAAGAATCTACCAAAAAAAAAAAAAGTCTATAAGATTATCCACTAGCCTTTAATGGTCCTCTATGCATCTTCCTATCGCATCTCTCCTTATGAGCAAGGAAACTTCCACAGAGGACACAAGATACTGTCACATTATCTATGTATTATCTAGGTATTATGTGGAAGAAAACTCACTATTGTAGAATCATAGAATAGAATTAGAGAATTGCAGAATCCAGCCTGGAGGGGGACCCCAGGACGGGCTGTCCAACCTCCTGCCCTCTTGTTTCAACTTATGCCCATAATGCCTTGTCCTTCTGCCACACAACAGGACACTCTGGTGAGGAGCCTGTCTCTGTCTTCTCTGTGACCTCCCTGTGGGCAATAGGGACTGCTGTGAGCCCCTACCCCTGCCACCCCTTCCCCAGACTGGGCAAGCCCTGGCCCCATGCAGGGCAAATGATCCCTTTTGCCCCTAGCCAGCCAGCTTGGTGGCCCTCCCCTGAGCTTCCTCCAGTTTATCAATGTCTTTGCTGTCCTGGGGGGGGGGGGGGGGGGGACAGATTGGATGCAGTGTCTAGATTTGGTCTAATGAGAGCTGATTTGAATCCATTCTCTCATCTGATGACTGTGTTCCTGCAGATGCAACTAGGGATGCTGTTGGCTTTTACTGGTTCCAGTGCACTCTGTGGACTTGTGCTCATTTTGCTGCCTGCCAGGACCCCTTTTTTTCCACAGAGGTGCTTCCCTGCCCCTGGTTCCAGACCACCTGTCTTAGGGGGATCTTCCTCCAAGGGCAAGATTGCATTTGTCCTTATCGGCTTTCACATGGTTCCTATTCATTCCTCCAGCCTAAGTTCCTGTGGATGCCAGCCCAGACCTTGTCTGTGTTGCCTGGTCATGCTATTTTTGACATCATCTGAAAGCCAGAGGAGAGAGCAGTCTGTCACCTCCACCTGGTTGCCAGTGAAGATAGATCCTTCATGTGTACCACTTCGTACTGGCTTGCAGGTAGAGTAACACCACACTTTAACCTCTACCCTCTGAACCTGATCATTCAAGCACATTTCTATTCTTCTTAACACCCATTATGCTATAACCTATATAAGTATAAATATAACTAGAAGTAGATATAAACATTTTATAGTGACATGTACGTTATTTTGGTTTTGAATTGAACATCAGTAACTTGCCTACTATACTTGAAACAGTTTGTAGTAAAATTTATTATTGTGAGAGAATTGCTCGAGAAGGGGGAGGACTTGGAGAAAAATAGAGCCTAACAGAAGTCCTGGCATTGCAGAGGCTTGCTTGCTGTGGGTGAATCCGATACTGCCAGAGTTGGGCGTATAGCTAACACAGTATTTGGTATCCCTATTAAGAGATGAGTCCAGCCGCCTCCAGTCCCTCTAACCTTTGAGGATCGGCTGGAATGCAAGGGGATTCATCTCTTACCAAATTTGCCCTCCCATCAAATCGCAACAATTACACCAAGTAAAAATTTAAAATCTTAATTCACTCATAGAACAGTTCAGAATGTTACTATTTCTTTTTCTCTTCATGTCTTATTTCTCTTTGCTGTACCCAATTATACTTGGCTGAAATGAAGATGATGGCATATGGCATATAAAATATTCCTTTTGGTTCTGAGAATTAGTCCTCATTCAGCTTCCATTTGGTGCTTGATTCAGTGCCAACTCATGATTATAAGTCACTGTTGCAAACTCCATTAATTAAATTATCTTCTACAGATATTAAGAAAATATGTATCAAAATAATTTTCAGTGCCTTATCTATATTGTATCTGCAGAGTGCTCTTAAGGGATGTATGCCTAAATTTGTGATGTTTCCCAGAGCCAGCTACGTTTACCCATCCTATCTTTACTGACAGCTTAAACTCAGGCTGCATTCCTGCTGTCTTTGAACCTGAGAGGGCTTGTGACAGGCAGCATCAGGGATGTTTCAGAAGACTTGAAACATATCAACTTCTGTGAAAAGGACACATGGTGTAGCTGGAGGCTGCACAGCAATTTATATGTTTGCATATCCAACTACAGTACTAGATAGAGGTTTTTGAAGATACCTTGGTTCCCCCACAGAATATGAGCAATGTGGCTTCAGCATGGCTCCTGATAGGCAGGCAAGTAGTTACTTGGATCTTGACAAAGTGAAGGGGTGTTGTAAACCACAGCTCTAAGTGGCAGAGGTTTTAGTGTCATAAAATAACACAATTTTTGGTTGCAATATTTGTTTGTAAAAGGGAGAAAAATGGAAATAGAGTGCAATTTTATATGTAAGTTCATATTTACTAGGGAAACCTAATATGTTAGTTCTTTTAAGAAAGAGCTATCCTAAGAACATTCTAAGAACTATCCTAAGAACATCCTAAAAATATGTTTAAATGATCTGATTTTTTCAATATTGCTATGATGATCTAAAAACACACCTAACAATATACACAATGCTATCTATAAATAAGAAATGAAAATACTGCTCCAAATAGTGTCTCATTAGAGAAGACAATGAATATTTCTCTCCCTCATGAGAGAAAAGGCATGTTTAACTTTTATTATTCTCTGGGCTTTAGTTATTACATTTTCAAGATTTTATTTAATCACATGAGAAATAGATACAAAGGTAACCTTTATTTCCCCTGTGGCAGCTCTTGTATTTTTCATCTTCTGTTTTAATCAAGTTTCCAAAAAGGAGATTTTAGTTTTTTACTTTTATGAGAAATCCAACTTTTTCTTTAGGAATTTATAAATACGCTTTCAAACTTTGTCTTTTTAAGAGTAACCATTAACTTCAGTGGCTAAAAAAAAATTTGCAGGAAGATAGAAACTGTAGGGTGCTTTTTCTTTCATGTTAATGGGGCAGGTACATTTTCCTTTTTGGAACATGAATGAAGTTATTAGCTGTAGCAACAGCAGGTATTTTATCATTGTGATCAGCAGGCAACGTATTAATTGTTGTCACCGTTCATACTATAGTACCTTGTGGGGTACGAATTACATTTCTCTAACCTCAGCACCTTAATCAAAATCAACATGATAAGAGCTCATATTAATCTGCTGCAGCCAGGATCAGTTTTCTTATTCCAAATTAATGCAAGATCAGCAGTATGGACTCCTGAAAGGAAGGAGCATGCTTATCAGGAAAATGTACATGGCGAGGTCCAGAAGCAATGACAATGTGAAAAATCAAGTTAACATCCAATAAAAAGGCATGCATATTGCAGTGCTGTTGCCTTTCCATCAATTTGCTTTGTGCTGAATCAAAACAGGGATTTGTATGTGTCTCAAGTGCCCACAGGCTCCCGGTAATTTGTCTTCTAGATATCTGAATTTCTATTAAATGGGCAGATAGAATACAAAAAGTAGTGTAAGTGGTAGATATATAAAAGAGCCTTTCCCTTAAGAAATTAAGCTGAATGGTAAGTGCATTGTATTTGATAAACAGCATTAGGTATACTTCAGGCTTGACTTCTGTTTTTATGTGTACATTCACCCTCTGGTTGGACAATCACACTTTAAATTGCTTATGAGGAAAGTAAGGAGGATGTTCGCTATGCATGAGCTGTATGGATTCAATGAGACTCAGCCCATATTTATATTTTTAAATTGAAAATATTTATATGTTTAATTTCAGGGCTGAACTTTGGGTAGTATTTCCAGGCTAACCAAAGAAAATTTCATTTACAAGGATTTATCATCTGAGTTGCTAAAGAAAATGATCTTACAACACTGCGCTTATAAATTTTCTGAACACAAAACTGTTGAAAAAGTTCTTTCAGAAGTGTCAGTATTGCATTTTGATTCTGAAAAGAGAAATGCTGTCCTTTCAACAATATTATCTTTAATATCATTTGAAAGTATTAGGAAAAGTATTGAGTTGATTTACTATAACACTAACAATATAAGGCAGAAGAGTTTAATGGTTATCTACAGTAACGTGGACGTATTTCAGTCACCCAAATTCTCCTACGTGAGTTACATCTGATTGCCACAGTTTACAAGCCACAAGGCCTCAAGGATTAACACCTTCTTGTGATGGCATTGCACTTATGTGTTGACAATTAGGACAGGCTTGAATAATCTGACGTGCCTGATTCTTAGTTAATTGAAATTGCTTCATTAAAGCTCGCGCATTCTGGTGAAAGAAATCATGTGACAGCCTGGCTTGTTGAAATAAGTCAGGCACAACTTCTGCTACCATAGTACATTGATCTACTATTCTGTTTCCTTCGGCTAACGGTCGTGGCCTGGTCCTAGTGGTGTGTGACCGTATGTGAGTGATAAAATAAGGATTACTTCGTCGATTTAATAATGTCCATAGGTGTTGCAGTCAGACCATTAGCAGGGGGTTGGCAACTTCTCAGAGCGTAGCCCCCTCCAGGCACTTTACTGGGCCTGCAACATATAGAGAATCAGTCACAATGTTAAGGTTTGCCATTACAAATTTTTGAAACGTCATGATTACAGCTACTAGCTCCACCACCTGTGTCGAATCCGGTACGTCCATTTGCACCTCTGTCTGGCATTCCTTATCTGCCGAGGTTTTCCAGGCAATAGCTGCCTTGTTACTTCATCCAGATCCATCTGTAAAGACAGTAATATATGAGATGGGAGTCTGTTGCCAAAGAGATCTTGACAGTAAGGGAATGTTTGGAAGCTCGAACCACATCCTGTGTGGAGGATAGTGAATGTTTATCTGTCCTGCAAAATCTGCTAAAGCTACTTGCATAGGCAAATATTCAGCTAATAGCCACTGCAGGTTCTCCTTTGTCGCAGGGAGGTAAATGGCTCTCGGCTCTCGGGACCATTCAACGTTGGAAGGCGGGCTCTCCCTCTTCGGATTAAATGCGCATACTGCTCTGCTATGGTGATAATTGTTTTTGATTGCCCATGTGGCAAAAAGATCCATTCCAGTACTCGAAGCAGGTCTGCCATCGATAGAATAACATAGAATCATAGAATCATAGAATGCTTAGGGTTGGAAGGGACCTCTAGAGATCATCTAGTCCAACCCCCCTGCATACGCAGGGACACCTAGAGCACGTGGCACAGGACTGCATCCAAGCGGGTTTTGAAGATCTCCAGAGAAGGAGACTCCACAACCTCTCTGGGCAGCCTGTTCCAGTGCTCTGTCACCCTCACTGTTAAGAAATTTTTCCTTAAGTTCCTATGGAATTTTTGATGCTTTAGTTTGTGGCCATTTCCTCTAGTCCTATCAGTGGCCACCACTGAAAAGAGACCAGCACCGTCCTCTGCACTCCCTCCCTTGAGGTACTTCTAGACACTGATTAGATTCCCCTCTCAGCCTTCTCTTCTCCAAGCTGAACAGGCCCAGCTCCCTCAGCCTCTCCTCATAGGGCAGATGTTCCAGGCCCCTGATCATCCTTGTGGCCCTGCGCTGGACTCTCTCCAGAAGCTCCACATCCCTCTTGTACTGTGGAGCCCAGAACTGGACACAATACTCCAGATGCGGCCTCACCAGGGCTGAGTAGAGGGGCAGGATCACCTCCCTCGACCTGCTGGAGACGCTCTTCTTAATGCAGCCCAGGATCCCATTGGCCTTCTTGGCCACGAGGGCACACTGCTGCCTCATGGTCAACTTGTCATCCACCATAAAACCCAGGTCTTTCTCCGCAGAGCTGCTCTCCAGAAGGTCGGTCCCCAGCCTGTACTGGTGTCTGGGGTTATTCCTCCCCAGGTGCAGGACCTTGCACTTGGCCTTGTTGAATTGCATGAGGTTTTTCACCACCCAGTTGTCCAGTCTGTCCAGGTCCCTCTGGATGGCAGCGCAGCCCTCTGGGGTATCGGCTACTCCTCCCAGTTTCGTGTCATCAGCAAACTTGCTGAGGGAGCACTCTGTGCCTTCATCCAGGTCATTGATGAATAAATTGAACAGGACTGGACCAAGGACTGACCCCTGGGGGACCCCGCTAGCTACAGGCCTCCAACTAGACTCTGCACCGCTGATCACCACTCTCTGGGCCCTGCCATCCAGCCAGTTCCTAATCCATCTCACTGTCCACTCATCTATCCCACACTTCCGGAGCTTGCCCAGGAGGATGTTGTGAGGGACGGTGTCAAAAGCCTTGGTGAAGTCGAGATAGACGACATCCACCGCTCTCCCCTCGTCTATCCAGCCGGTCATTTCATCATAGAAGGCTATCAGGTTAGTCAGGCAAGATTTTCCCTTGGTGAATCCATGCTGACTACTCTTGAGCACCTTCTTGTCCTCCATGTGCCTGGAGACAATGGCCAGTATGAGCCGTTCCATCACTTTTCCGGGGACGGAGGTGAGGCTGACTGGCCTGTAGTTGCCTGGGTCCTCCTTCTTGCCTTTTTTGAAGACTGGCGTGACATTGGCCTTCTTCCAGTCTTCCGGCACCTCCCCCGTTCTCCAGGATCTTTCAAAGATGATGGAGAGCGGCTTAGCTATGGCATCTGTCAGCTCACGCAGCACTCTGGGGTGCATCCCATCAGGGCCCATGGATTTGTGGGTATCGAGTTTCCTTAGGTGCTCTCTGACCCAATCTTCCTCTACCCAGGGCAAGTCTTCCTCTCCACCCGCTTCTTCTCTTGTCTCTAGGGCCTGGGGCTCTAAAGGGCTGCCCTTGGTAAACACCGAAGCAAAGAAGGCATTGAGCAACTCTGCTTTTTCTGTGTTATTTGTAACCAGGGTGCCCATCCCGTCCGCCAGCGGACCCACGTTTTCCCTGATCTTCCTTTTGCTGTTAATGTATTTGAAGAATTTTTTTTTGTTATTTTTAACGTCCCTTGCCAGCTTGCCTTCCAGACGTGCCTTAGCTTTCCTTGTCGCATCTCTGCATTCCCTGACTACGTTCCTGTATTTCTCCCAGGGGACCTGTCCTTTTTTCCACCTTTTGTATACCGCTGCGTTCTGCTTGAGCATTGGCACAAGCTCCCGGCTCATCCACGCAGGTCGCCTGCCCCCTCTGCCTGCCTTCCTACACACAGGGATGCACTGCTGCTGGGCGTGGAGGAAGTGCTGCTTGAAAACTAACCAGCTCTCTTGGGCCCCCCTGCCTTCTAGAGCAGTAGCCCATGGGATTCTACCGAGGAGGTCTCTGAAGAGGCTAAAGTTGGCCCTCCTGAAGTCCATCGTTGCAAGGCTACTTACAGCCCTGCCTCCTCCTCGTTGAATCCTGAACTCCATCAACTCATGGTCACTGCAGCCGAGGCTACCCCCCACCTTCACATCTCCTACTAGGCCCTCCCTATTTGATAGCACGAGGTCCAGTAGCCCACCTCTCCTCGTCGGCTCCTCCACAACCTGCGTCAAAAAGTTATCGTCGACGCTCTGCAGGAACCTCCAGGACTGCTTATGCCTGGCTGTGTTGTCCTCCCAGTTGATGTCGGGGTAGTTGAAGTCCCCCATGAGAACCAGGGCCTGTGACCGTGAGGCAATATCCAGCACCGTGAGGCAATATCCAGCAAATACATCCCATATCCAATATCCACATCCCAATATCCAGCAGATACATCCCATTGCATCAAGGCAGCAAACGGCTGGTAACTGTTAGGTATAATAAATAATAAAGTCAATTTCTACTTCCTCCCGGATTCTATAACTTTGTCTTTTCTCAATTGCATGTGCTACCTCTACTAAGGCCTGCTGACTTTCCTCCGTCAGTTGCCGTGAGGAGTTTAAATCCGGATCCCATTGAAGCTGCAAGAAGAGGGGTCGTAATTCCTCCTTTGTGAGGCCGATCTCTGGCCAAATCCAATTTATGGCCCCTAACAGCCTTTGTAAATCACTGAGTGTTCTTATTGGCCCAGTTGCAATTTTTACTTGCTGAGGCCGAACTTCACCATCTGTTATCCTCCATCCCAATGGAGGATTAAAATGTCTGGATTAAAATGTCTGGATTTCTCTGCCTAATTGGCTGCAACATTCTTGCCACTGTCATCTGACAAATTGTTGGACTATTAGCCATCCCTTGCGTCAATACAGTCCAATGATACCTGCGCATGGGCTCACAATGGTTAAGAGAGGGCACAGAAAGCGTGAATTGAGGGGCATCCTGGGGATGTAATGGTATAGTAAAGAAACAATCCTTCAAGTCTATGACAATCAAAGGCCATTCTGCTGGCAACATAGCCGGTGAGTGTAATCTAGGTTGTAAGGCACCCATAGGCTCTATAACTGCATTAATCGCCCGTAAGTCATGTAGCATTCTCCATTTACCATTTTTCTTTGGAATAGCAAAAACAGGAGTGTTCCAGGGGCTATTAGTTGGTTGTAAATGTCCCACTGCTAATTGCTCTCCCACCAACAGCTGTAGCTGCTGCAGCCGCTCTACACAGGGGCCACTGGTCAACCCATACCGGCACATCTGTACACCAGGTGAGCTGGATAAGCTGCTCCTGGGCTAGCGGCCTGCCAATGGCCCCTGTTGAAAAAATGTCAAGCTTTCTTTGGGTGAACTGACACATAAGGTTGTGCCAAGCTGTCCTAACAAATCACGTCCCCAGAGAGTACATGGTACAGACAATACAAAGGGTGCTATGTGACCTATAGTGCTGTCCAGACCCAGTGCTGTTAGCAAATGCATACCTTGCCGTGGACGTTGCATACCTCTGACTCCTATAATGGTAGCTGCTGGCTCTTTAGTCGACCAGTGGGGTGGCCAGTCACTTGTTTGTACAATGGAAACATCTGCTCCTGTATCTACAAGCCCTGTAAATTTAATCCCTTTAATGGTGCACGTCAACAGTGGCTTTTGTTACACAATTTGCTGAGTCCAGAAAATCTGTGGTTCTCCTGTACTCCCCAACCCCTTTCTTGTTTTGGCCCTTGCATTGGAGGGATCAGAAAGGGGACTAGCTGAGCAATTAGTTGTCCCACAGGGACATAACATGGGGGCACGTGAGTCCAAGCCATAATTTAGATTTCCCCCGTGTAATCAGCATCAATAACTCCAGGTAACACAAACAGTCCCATCCTTGTTGTAGAAGAGCGTCCTAATAAGAGCGCTTGTTGGTTTTTCCCCAGAGGTCCAAACGCCCCGATGGGAATTAACATTACCTGAGTATCACTCAAAGTTACATCTCGAGAGGTGGCCAAATCCAGTCTTGCACTCCTCCTTGTGGCTGGCCGGAGTGTACTGGCCAAGCGCTTGCTTGCTGCCTGCCCGCATTTCTTTGAGTCATTGGGGCGCGTGGCTTCACCCCTCTCCTCCCGTTTCCCGACAATGGGCTCAGGGGCTGACCATTGGTGTGAAACTTAGATCGGCATTCATTAGCCCAGTGAAGTCCTTTCTGACAGCGCGGGCATAACCGGGTTGGGGCTGGCTTACCTTCTGACCCTCTAGGACAACTTTTCTTAAGGTGGCCACCCTCTCCACATTTAGAACACTTCCCAACTCCCTCTTTTGAATTTGAGACCTGGCTTTGCGTCCTTAGATGTGTGGCAAGGGCCATAGTCAGTGCATTGGCATGGTGCTCTGCAGTACCGATGTTCTGGCAGGCTCTAATGTCAGCAATGGAAGGATTTTGAGGCTTCATGGGCTGCAATGTCCTTTTACAATCTGTTTGCATTATCATAGGCAAGTTGTTTCAGTAGCATTCCTCGAGCATCTGGATGCTCAACTTGCCGTTCTAAGGCCCTTTGCAGATGATCCAGAAATGCTGAGTAAACTTCTGTGGGGCCCTGAGTGATTGTTGCAAATGATTGTGCGGTCTCAGACTCAGCATCTGGTATTATACATTGCAACACATGCAAAGCCAAATCCCTAATCTGCTCACATACTGGCCTCTGATAACTGTCGGCACACCCTGAGAGATATTGTCCATAGCTTGTAATGTAGCCATTTCTTTAAACTCATCTAACCATACACGATAGCTCATAGGAGTTAGAACCATGCGCAATATTGACTTCCAATCATGCAAAGTTAACATATAACTGTCTGCTATAGATTCTAACAAAGTCATAGTCACAGTTGATAATATTCCGCTCTCCTTGGCCACTTTCCGCAATTCTTTTACAGCCTCATAAGGCAGCGGCTCCCACTGCAGCAGCGCGTTCAGTTGGTACACAACCGGCATGGCCGTTAACATCTCTAAATCCCCCAGCCGCATTGCCTCTCTCTTAAACATTTCCCAACAATCCAACCTGTTGGGGCCTTAGTAAGAATATATAGGAAAGTGGAGTTTGTGGGGAACTGGACCGACGCCTAGCAACCGAACACCTGGAGGAGAACCAATCAGCTGGGAGCCTGTAGCCAATGAGGGCTGCTCCTCAGCGCATGCCCACCTGCACCGGTATAAAGCCCTGCTACAGACAACAGCAGGGTGGAGTTGACTTCACTTTGTGTGGAGGTGTTGTTTGCTCTGGCTTGTGGGGAGGCCCCTGGCACTTGGCGCAAGAGTGACCCTCGACACCGACCCCCGATTCCCTCTTACGTCCCTGTCATCTGGGTCTGGCAGATACAGATCAGGTTCCTTCTCCGGGTCCACAGGGCTGAGGTCAAATGGATCATCACTCAGAGGGTCAGCCACCCCGTCATGCGGTGGTGCCAACGGTGGTGGTGGTTCTTTCTGGTCAGCCTTATCATTCGGAGGGACCCCTGCCACCTTCAGGGTAAGCATAATCTGCCACCAGGTGGTTACATGTTTTACTGCGGCCACCGTCCTGCATGTGCTTTTCGACAGGACGCCCCCTCGCGTCCGCGACTCCTTTCGTAGGGCGAATCCATCTGCTGGGAACCCATAGCGGACCTGTGGGCGTAGAAACACACATATGCCCTCGACCATTAAATATGACAGTGGCGGGGCCCTCCCAGATCCCCGTTCTAGGGTTACGATAATTAACCATCATTTCTTTAGTGGGAGTGCCTGCATTAACACAGGTGGCATGAATTACAACGGGTGGATTGACATTGTCCCCTGTTGCAACTTGGAGCGGGTCAGGAATGCCAGACAGCAAGTTCATAGAAGCTGGAACTGACTTCTTCTATTCCACGTTATGCATCACAATATATAGGCAACTCGCATAGCAACGTTCTGGCAGAGCATCAGTGATTGGTTACATGCACTGATGTGCTAACATTTCATAGGTTGCTAAGCTGTATCCAAGGGCCCAACTGTAACAACCACACTGACATCTCAAGGTGGCTATGCTACCTTAGAGCTGCGCGCCTCAAAGGGCCAGCCCCTCCCTCTTGTTTCGGCCTTGCCCGGTCAAGGGCAGTCAAGGACACCCCCATGTCCCTGTCCTCCACATTTCCCCCTTTTTCTTTAAATTAGGTGATCCCGGGAAACAAGCCAGCCCTGAGGTGTCAGAATTGGATTGCGTGAAAAAGCAGTTAACAAACGTGATATTAAAACGCACAAACAGGTCCAAACAATCATTAAGCCAACTACAAGCAACAGTCCCCATAGTAACAACATTAACAGCGATTTCACTAACGATCCTCACATTCTGAGCTAAGACAGTTCGCTGCTCTTTTTGATCGCCTTAACAGGGTCTTACTGTTCCCCGGAGGGCCGTGTGGCCAAATCATACTAGGGCGACCAAATGTGCAAGGCCCACCCATAGGTTGGGACGGAATGCCAGCCCAAGCTCAGTTCCCACATATCAAAAACCACCCGGTGGGAAGCTTCCTAGGCAGGATAGTTCCCGTATTGTGGGTAACATTTCCATTACACCATTCCTTTTCCCCTCTTGCCTCCTCAAGGGTTTTTGCATACTCATCTTTGAGACCTTCCAGTTCAGCCTCGTATCTACTGTTCTCATTTTCCATTTTCTTCAGTCTGTTTCTCTCCCCTTCTAGTTGAGCCTGGAGACAAGCATTTTCTTGCCTTAAAAGACTATTCTGGGATTCAGTAGAAGACATCTGAACTTTAGTAGAAAGAAGTTCTTCTGTTGCAGCCCGTTCTCTTTCGGCAGCTGCTGCCAAAAGGGCTTGAGATTCACCAAGTCTGTCAGAAAGATTCTTTTCCAATTTTTCCCACGAGGAGGTTTGCGCTCCCAGCGTGGCTTGCAAATTTTCTATCTGCCGGAGCAGTGGCCGTGTAGCAGATGTAACACTTTGGCTCGGTTCTTGGTTCCGACTCTCCTCTTCTTGCAGTCTCTGTTGTAGTTCACTGATTTCCTGCTGTAAGTAGTCCTCTCTTCTTGCTGCCTGTTGTTCTGCATGTTGCAGCGCTAGCCGCAGGTCTGCCACCTGAATCGCCAAAGCTTCTTGTTGCTGCCGTGCCTCATCCTGGGCCTCCTCCAAAGCTAAACCAAGTTCTTCCTTTGCCTTCATTTCCCGACTTAGGGCTGCCTCTTATGCCTCACTGTCCTTTGTGGCATTAGCTTTATGAAGATCTGCAAGTTCCTTGTAAGCACTGTCAAGTGCTGCCTGGACACTTCTGTTCCTTTCTTCAAGATCTTCCACCTCTGCCTGGAGCTTATTAAGATCCTTTTCTTGTCGCTCTACAACACTGTTCAGTTGTTTAATACTGTCTCGATGCTGCTTCTCGAGATCCTCTTTGCCATCAAGTACCTGTTTTAAATGCTGCAATTCCTCTTCCAGTTCCTTAATCTTTTTGTTCTGTTTTGTGTTAGTATTTTCTCTCTCTTTCTCCTTTGCTCTTAGTTTCTTAATAATATTGGAATTGTGCAGCTGCTGTTTAGAAAGCTTTTCTCCTTCTTCCATTAATCGTTTGATTTGCTCGTCTTTTTCTTTCAGTAATTCAGCTGTTTCATTACAATTAAGTCTAGTAGCCAATTCTTCTTTAACATTCTTTACTTCCTTTTTAGCTGCATCCCTTTCTTTGCATGCAAGCTGGAGCTTCTTTTCAGCATCTGCTATTCTCTGAGTGAACTCCTCTTTAAGGGATGAAATGCTATTGCTCTCTTCCTTCATTCTAAGGATTTCATCTTTAAGGTTATCATAAGCTTCCTCCAGCCGTGCCTTTTCTTTACTAGGACTCAATAACTGTGTTTCCCTCTTCTCTAGTTTAGCATGGGTGTTATTCTGGCATCGAGGACACCAAACTCGCCCTTCACTACAGTTTTTTTCGGATATGACCCCTCCTTCCACACCTAAAGCACTTAGGGCCGTTCGCGTTTTCCCTCTTTCCTTGGTTTCCTCTCCGGCCCACCAAAGGTTGTAGCGCAGCGGCTAAGACACGAAATGCTTGGGCTTGCTGCGCCACTGAATCAAGCAATGCCTGCCCTACCTGAGCCCCTAAAAATGCTCCGGGGTTACCCACCCCACGACGGGCCAACTCCTCCAACATCTCCTCCTAAGAGTCCCCTTGAGGCAAAGTGACCAAGATATCCCTGGTGCGCTTATTTGCATTTTCTACTGCTAAAGATTGTGCCATGATCCTCCTGGTCCGCTCGTCAAGGGTGTCCATCTCTTCCAGGGCCTTGAGCAAGCGGTCAACGAACTCCACAAAGGATTCATTCACGCCTTGCCTAACCCCTGCAAAGGAGGGACCTTTCTTTTCCTCAGGAAGAGACATAAAGTCGGACAAGGCTGTTTGTGTTACTAACCGCAGCAGTATAGCAGGATACCTCATCTGTATATCCACCCCACCATATGGTCCTTGTCCCAACACCGCCTCCACCCGCAGCCCTTCCAAAGGATCGCCTTGAGGTCGAGGTAAGGCACATTCCCGAGCTGCGTGGGCTGCCCACTGCCTTTCCCATAGGAGCAGCTGACCAGGTGTCAAAATCAATTTCGCAATTTGTTGACAATCACTAGGAAGGAGCAGATCGCTATTAAAGATCTAAGAAAGCATTTGCCTAGACGGTTCCCCTTTAACACCCCATCGTGCCACCGTATCCCTTAGTTGACTCATAATTTTCCAATCGACTGGGTCCCATTTGCCCGTTACCCCTCCTTGACCATCCGGCTCGAAGGTTACTGGGCAAGCTATCCGCATGGCTGGCCCCCACTGACCCTCCAGTATCGCATCCCTAATAACACCGGACCAGCGGGATGAGACCTGCGGACCCAATCCCCCGGTAGCCCTCCCCACCCACCCCTCAGCAGCCCCTTCCCTGTCTGTGAGGCGCAGCTGGTTAGGGTCTTTGGAGATCTCTTGGAGCAGTCGATCAGAGGGTCGACCTCTGGCAGGTCCCGGCGGCCGGCTTCGTGCCTCTTCTGCTGGAAGTGGCGGTGATGTAGGCTGCACCCGCGGCTCAAGATTCTCAGGCGGCGTGGACAAACTCGGCTCTGATGGGGGTTCCACGGGCGGTGGTGGTGGAGGCTCCGATGGTCGACTAGGCTGCGACTGCTTTTCCTTCTCCATACTCTCGATCATTTCGCGGGGAGAATTCCACGGTGTTGAAACCGCTCCTCGGCCTGGCGCAGCTCGTGCTAAAGCAGAGTCCGCGGCTGGTGGCTCCTCCCCCTGCAGCATCTGAGTTGCTGCTGCCGCCATCTTCTTCTCCACCTGCATGACTTTTAGGTGCCTGACCACCTCACGCCATGTATGTCCCAGTTCTTTGGCTGATTTACTTCCCTCCAGCGTCGCCTCCCACAGCGAATCGCCTATCTCACACCACTCAGGTATACTGAAGACAAGTTGTGGCTCTTTTAAATGCCCTTTCTCCCTAGCCCATTTGGTCAGCTCATATAACTTTTTCGTGCTCACTGCTGCTTCCCTTTTTGCTAACAAGTCCAGCAGCAGCTGCACAGCAGCTTCTCGCTCCATTTTCGTACTCACTGCTGCTTCTCTTTTCACTAACAAATCCGGCAGCAGCTGTACCACAGCTTCTCACTCTATTCTTGCACGTGCAACCCGGGTCCCGGCTTCTTGCCCCCCCGACGCCGACTTTTCGTCCCGGGTCCCGTCTTCTTGCCCCCCGACGCCGACTTTCCGTGTGTGCAATCACGGCCAGCTTACCCGCTCCAGTCCACCTTCTTGGTTGGATCACTCGGTTGCGTTCTTCCCGTTCTGTTTGTCCCTGTTCAGGTGCCACTTGTTGCAATTTGGAGCAGGTCAGGAATGCCAGACAGTAACTTCATAGAAGCTGGAACTGACTTCTTCTATTCCGCGTTACGCACCACAATATATAGGCAACTCGCATAGCAACGTTCTGGCAGAGCATCAGTGATTGGTTACATGCACTGACGTGCTAACATTTCATAGGTTGCTAAGCCGTATCCAAGGGCCCAACTGTAACAACCACACTGACATCTCGAGGCGGCTATGCTACCTCAGAGCTGCGCGCCTCAAAGGGCCAGCCCCTCCCTCTTGTTTCGGCCTTGCCGGGTCAAGGATGGTCAAGGACACTCCCATGTCCCTGTCCTCCACAGTCCCCGAAGACAAAGAGATGATTTAATACAAATAGAACCTTATCCAAACGCTCTCTTGGGTCCACTATCGAACTGAACTTTTGCAAATAGTCCTTGAGTGTCCTGTTTGTGCGCTCCACTATAGCCTGACCAGTTGGAGAGTTTGGGAGCCCGGTGGTATGCTTTACTCCCCAGGTCATCAGAAAGTGTCGGACAGACTCACTGACATAGGCTGGACCGTTATCCGTCTTGATGTGCTCAGGCGAGCCCATGACCGCAAAGCATGTGTGGAACTGTTCATGAGCAATACGGGCGATTGCAAACGATTCAGTGGCCCATGCTCGCACGCCAAGCTCACTAACTGGTCAGCCCGATCGTTACCCTCCCCCAAACCCAGTGTCCATTGATGACTCCGGACGTGGATGGCACAGAACGCCGTCGAGCGCCACCTCACAGCTCTCTTGATTTGTAGAAACAGCTGGAACAATGGCTGGTTACAAATTTCTTTCAAAAGATCATCCTCAATCCGCTGCACTACTCCGACAACGTACAGGGAGTCCGATACAATATTCAACGGCGTGTCCTTCCAGTGCATCAATGCTCATGCGACAGCCGCCAATTCCAAGGTCTGCAACGAGTCACCTTCCACCGCTTGTAGGGTGTGGGCCTTCCATAGGTCCTTCTCCTTCCAGGTGATGGCCGCCCTTCTGGAGGTTTTCCCTGCATCTGTGAATACCGTGAGGCCATCGCGCAGAGGTCTTTGTACACACTTTGGTCTTCCTACCCACAAATAGCTGGTGAGGAAGTGGCCAAACTTTTCTGCGGGCCTTTCCGAAGTCACCTCCCCAGAGACCTCCAAGAGCGCTAACTACAGCGCAGTGGAGTGTGGCAAGGCCCATTCCAGATCCGCCGCCTGCAGGGGAAGGTGGATCGCCGCCGGCTCACCCTCCGAGACTGCCAGCACCCGAGTTCTCCCACGGCGGACCATGTGAGCCACCGCTTCCAACCGAGGGGTCACGCCCTTGCGCGTTTGAACTGAGGAGAAGATCCATTCTAAAACCGCAAGGTAGGCTTCTCCCCGTTTTTTCTTTTACACTGATATGATGTATTGAGTAGGCTATATGGATTCAGGTCTGTCCAGTTGCTTAGAGGAATACCTAACACCAGTGCATCAAATTGATTTGCTATCCCACAAAGCCAGCAACTCTTAATTTGGGTATAATTAACAATACGCCTAAGAAGCATAACATAGCCATTAGTATTAAAAGCACCATCAGCTCCTATAATAGTGCTAAAAGCAACAGTACCTCCTAAAAGCCACAATATACAGCCAATAACAGCAGTAACACCTCTTCCTCCCATGTTGTTCTTCTGCAGGCTCACACTTTCCACAGCTAGGGTACCGGCTGCTTGCCTGCTACGTCTGATGTATGCGAGTTTGCTTCCAGCCAAGGTCTCACCCATTTTTCTGGCACCCATCTGGTTCCAGTACCTGTAACAACACAAGTATACCCTTTTCCCCAGGTTATCAAGTCCAAAGGTCCCGTCCCTTTTCCCGTGTTCCAGTCTCTCAGCATCACCTTACACGGACCCAATTTTACTTCTGTCAGGGCTCCCTTTAGCCCAGCCCTGTGTTTGACCATCAGAGGGACTAGGCTGTCCTGGGGTAATCTCAAAAAATTTAAAACATATACTGCTCTTGCCAATTTTTCGTTTTTTGTAGCTGGCATTTCAGCGCTTGGTTCATATGTTCCACTATGTCATGGTCCTCAGGATGCAATGGTATGGTGAAAAAAACAATCTTTTAAATCAATTATTAAGATGCACCAATCATTTTGGAAGGTTCTCTATTTCCATTTCTATTTATGTTTGCATAGCTTCAATTTGGTTTCCTCCCCAGAAATTGCTTGGGATTTCCATATATTAAGGAGGCCTCCGCTCCAGTAGCAATTGAAGCTTTTACAATTCGTGAGGACTGTTGCAGGTCCTTCTGTGCCAGTCGCACTGGAGCTTGGCCGTTGGTTCTTGTTTCCCATGCTGAAGTATTTCCCTAATCTCTTTCCAAGGATACAAGTCAGAGTACAGCTCTGGTGGGGGGTGGGCGGGGGAGGTGGGGGGGAACGCCGTAGTCTGAGTTATTACTGGCTTTCCCGCTTTCAAATTCTGCACTTTCCTGTTGTGCTTATTCAGCCCTCTCTGCTGATATATATTACACAATAAGGATCTAAAGACCACGCACACAAACAGCACGAACACAGTTTCTATCCAGTGGCACGACCTCACGTAGCTGTGCACTCCACTAGTGAGTTCCACTGTCTCAATTGCCGAATCCCATCCTTGTTGCCAATTAGGTTGCAAATGGGCCTGGGATTCGGCAATAATCACACAGAACAAAGTGGCTACGGCTATTCAGGTGAAAGCACGTTAAAGAAGCAAAGTATGCATAATTACTCTTGACGTAATACTTGTCGGCAGGATACTGAGACTGAACATTCTCTTGAGTTGACGCATTAGAGGGTTGCTGATAGGCTCCCAACTTGGCGGGCGTCCCCTCAGAGACAACGTGGGCCTCAGTGTTAGGAGTCTCACCCCCCTTTCTCTCTGCAATGTCTGTTTATGCCCGGTGCATCCTGCCACGTAGGGCCAGTACGTGCCAGCAGGCAGACCGGGGGGGGCGGACAAACTCCGCCTTCAGTCACATAACCTTCCCTCCTGGCTGCGCAGGTGCGCATACCAGTAAGTGGTCCCAGCCGTTAGTCTGAGGGTCCTGCCTTTCTCATCTCCCTCCCTCTCGGGTGTTTGACCTTCAAATTAATTTAGAGGATGTTTGCAGTTAAGTTGGCTACAAGCCCGGTCGAGCAGCCACCTTCAACTGCTTTTAAGGAGGTCGGCTGTGAACCTGGCTGAGCAGCCGCCTCCGTGCTCCTTATCGCTCAGCCCGGGCAGGCAAACATCGTCTTTCTCAAGGTCTGGATTCTATTTCGCACAATAGTTTTATGACTCTACGGATCATACAAATTTCCACCTTTCAACCATACCTCGTGTCAGCATCAATATACAAAGGATACAACACATAATAGAGATGAACATAGCAAATAGAAATACAGATCAAATTCCCCTGCACCTCCCCCTGGCTGTTCTTGATCTCATTTGCTTTTTCTTCCCCGCCCTCCCTTCTCCTTTTTTTTTTTTTTCTTCAAGGCAATCTAACAAGTCCTCCTGCACCCAGCCAGCCCGTTCTTCAGGTGTGACGGGGCGGGGGTCCGGAAGCGGGAGCACAGACGGTGCAGGCGCCGCAGGCACAGGCGAGGACACGGGCCGGGGGGTTGACGATGGATCTCCAAACACCAGAGGTTTTCGGTGGCGTGGTGGTCCCGGTCCTGAAGTGCTCACAAAGGCGGACGTGGCTCCGACGACCACTTTCCTTTTGGCTTTCACATCGAATAAGGTAGATAGATAGGACCAGCTGCCATGTTGTAGCAAGGTCCCTGGCCTGCTTATCCCCATCAGCGCTATGATTCCAGAGCTGCCGCCCTACGTTCTCCCACGTCTCCACATCAAATACTAGGTGGGGCTTTGCTTTGAACCCATTCTCTCTGCACCAGATCCAAAGCTTGCAGAGGGTCTGTTCATCAGTAGCTTGCTCCAGGGATTGCACGAGCCTATTCACAAAATTTCCATAGGACTCCTGCAATCCCTGCTTCACCATCGTAAATGATGGGGCCTTTCGTTCTGACGGCACTAAAAACAGCGCCTGCTTCGCAGCATCCGCGGCTGCATTACGCTCACTGCCGCTACTCTCCAACTTCCCCGAACTTTTTGCCGACTTTTGCACAGTTCCGGCCCCTCCCTCAGCCTCCACAGGTGGTCCTGTCTCCTCCAGAGGAGCAGAAGCCTCACGATAGGGGTCAGCTCTCTCCTGATTTGAGCCGAGACCCACCTCCTCGGCAATTTCCACTGCAGTCTTTCGGGATCTGGCAACGATGCCCCTTGGAGTAGCATTGACACCGTCGCTAAATGGCGAAACCTCCGATTCAGATCCCAACATTTCTGAAGCCGCCATGGCCGTTTTCTTCTCAGCAGACATCTGACGGAGGCGGTTTATAACTTCTTTCCAGGTGGATACCATCTCCTTAGTGGATTTTCCTCCGCTGAGCGAGGATTCCCATAACGAATCCCCAGTCTCCCGCCATTCTGTAACACTAAATATACTGGCAGGATCCGAAAGGTGGCCTCGTTCTCTGGCCCATTTTAACAACTCATAGAGTTTCTTCATACTCACAGCCGCCTCTCACTTAGTGAGAATCTGTAATAGCAGCTGTGTTGTCGCCTCCCTATCCATGGTTAAGGTGGTCTTTGCGGAGGGGCCCCGGCCGCTCAACTGCCCCAGCCCCTGGACCCCGTGGCTAGCACCCGATCCCGGTGGTGTGGGTACCTCACACCGGACGCCGCTTCCCAGCTCCTCGATCCTCCGTCAAGCCGTAGCGACCCAGGATCTTCCACCCATCGCAGCAACTTTCCTGCTGTCGGGTCCCTGTTCGGGCGCCAGATGTTGGGACTAGCGCGAGATAACTGCGTGGGATTTCCAGGAGCCGAGCCGAGATTACAAGACGCGGACTCAATATGAGGTTAGGGCTTGCTCCGTTTATTAGCCGAAGTGCGCGTATATTTATACCTACAAGCATCTGAGGGATTTCCAGGCCAGTTATGATTGGTTGCTAGGAGGGTTGCTAGGTCCCGACCGCATAGGCTCTTCTCAGTTCTGCAAAGTTGTTTACCTGAAGAGGCTAGCTCCTCATTCCCTGCCAGCCAAGGACAATTCGCTAACACTCCCCTGTACATTATCAGCAAGGCTCAGGTGGTGCAGATCCTCAGCACAGCACAGCATCCTCAGCACAGTGAGGTGGATTAGGAACTGGCTGGATGGCAGAGCTCAGAGGGTGGTGATCAGCGGTGCCAAGTCTAGTTGGAGGCCTGTCGCTAGCGGGGTCCCCCAGGGGTCAGTCCTTGGTCCAGTCCTGTTCAATTTATTCATCAATGACCTGGATGAAGGCACAGAGTGCTCCCTCAGCAAGTTTCCTGATGATACGAAACTAGGAGGAGTAGCCGATACCCCAGAGGGCTGTGCTGCCATCCAGAGGGACCTGGACAGACTGGATAACCGGGCGGTGAAAAATCTCATGCAATTCAACAAGGCCAAGTGCAAGGTTCTGCACCTGGGGAGGAATAACCCCAGACACCAGTACAGGCTGGGGACTGACCTTCTGGAGAGCAGCTCTGCGGAGAAAGACCTGGGTGTCATGGTGGACGACAAGGTGACCATGAGGCAGCAGTGTGCCCTCGTGACCAAGAAGGCCAATGGGATCCTGGGGTGCATTAAGAGGAGCATCTCCAGCAGGTCGAGGGAGGTGATCCTGCCCCTCTACTCAGCCCTGGGGAGGCCGCATCTGGAGTATTGTGTCCAGTTCTGGGCTCCACAGTACAAGAGGGATGTGGAGCTTCTGGAGAGAGTCCAGCGCAGGGCCACAAGGATGATCAGGGGCCTGGAACATCTGCCCTATGAGGAGAGGCTGAGGGAGCTGGGCCTGTTCAGCCTGGAGAAGAGAAGGCTGAGAGGGGATCTAATCAGTGTCTATAAGTACCTCAAGGGAGGCAGTGAAGAGGATGGTGCTGGCCTCTTTTCACTGGTGGCCACCAACAGAACTAGAGGTAATGGCCACAAGCTGAAGCACCAAAAGTTCCGCATGAACTTAAGGAAAAACTTTTTAAGTGAGGGTGACAGAGCACTGGAACAGGCTGCCCAGAGAGGTTGTGGAGTCTCCTTCTCTGGAAATCTTCAAAACCCGCTTGGACGCAGTCCTGTGCCACGTGCTCTAGGTGACCCTGCATGTGCAGGGGGGTTGGACTAGATGACCTCTAGAGGTCCCTTCCAACCTTAAGCATTCTATGATTCTATGATTTCTCTACCAAGAGCCACATTACAACATGGAAGTTAATCCAATGTCTGCTTTATGTTAGAAAAAAATATATTTCTTGGATGGTAAGCAATGATAGACAGGACAAAAAATGAAATAATGATATGTCACAATGTAATCTTTCTATTCTGTGGTGGAATATAAATGTGAAGAAAAGTGTATTGCAAGAAGTATTCTATTGTGACTTCAAATATTACCTATAAGAACCTATTAATGCAAGTGAGACAGCTTCAAAATCCACATTCATATTAATATAGATTCCATTTTTTATGATGTCTCAGAAACAGAAGTTATATACTTTAAATGGAATTTAATAATTATTATGCTAACTCTTAACTATGCATTCAAGCTGTGAGGTATACTCGACTGAAAATTTTGAAATGTCAGACTCCCTGGATGAAGGGGCTTGATGAGTTCACAAGGGCAATTTGCAAAACCTGGACTTGTACTCCAGATTGCATGTCTAGACACTCGGAATCTCATGTCTTGAATTATCATAAATACACTGAGGACACAAATGAAAGATGATCAGCACAGCCATCAGAATATACATTTATGGTTATAACAGAGAAACTAGATATTACTAATGATCAAGATAAATTGGTAAATATTTAGGAGGTGTCAGCTGGCATGTTTGCTTTGAAATATCTTTCTGTCATATGGGTGCAGTTATTTCTGTTTACAAGGATCAAGAATTTGCCTTCCTTTATATATTTCACCATGTCCCTAGATAAACTTATTTTACTTCATGCTAATTTTAATAGCCTGAAAAAGTCTTTTTTCCTCCTACACAGCAACCAACATAAATTGACAGACAGTATCATATAATCAGATGATGAAGCTGTGAAGAGTCATTAAAAATACAAATCAGAAAAGAGGGAAAAAAAAAACTACATAAAATTGGGGCCGTGTCACTTGGCTACAGAATAAATTATATTTTTTGAAGCACTGAGCATCCAAGAAAGTGAATATCTATAATTATAGTCAGCGCCTTACCATAAACCCTGTAAAAATGATTTTTAAAGAGACGATAATGTCATTTAGTTAATTATTATCTTAGTTCTCTCACCTGAATAGAAAATCAACCCCCTGCCCAGTGGCTTAAAGAGTTGGAAAGAGTTTGAAGGGTTGAACTCCTAAATTGAGAAGAGTCAAAATAATTTAGAATGGAGCTTGTCCAGAAGAAAAGCTCTAAACATAAATTCATATATGATTTACGAAGTGATTTATGAAGTTCGTAGCTGAATGTTTGAATATCCTGAGGTAAGATGGCGTATAATACAATAATGAAATATTCACATATCACTTATGCTAACTGTGGGATCACAGGATATATAGGATAGTATAAAGGTTTTCAAACATTTCAATTAATTACTTTTTGCTGTAGGTTTGGGTATGTAGCAACATCACAGAACATGATCTGACTTTATACTTAATTAATTTGACACAGAATAAAAGCAGTATTTGCACACGTACCAGGCACAAATGGAAGCAGAAGATCAGAAGGGCCTAGTCACAAAATGAGATGCAAGTAGAAGAGGACATCAAAGTAACAGGAAATCATTCTGTGAGTACATGAGTTGTATGAGGAAGACTGAGATCTGATAATCACTGGAGAGCAATGGCTCTTGACAGATGCCTTAAGAAGGATGAAGTTTTCATAACCTTTGTGCATTGCTTTTGTTGCAGCCATATATACATATATACACAATGATATATCAACAGCATACATCTCTATATACATCTATGTGTGTGTGTGTGTGTGTGTATATATATATATATACAGCTGATATATATATATACACACACACATATATATGTAAGGAATTTAAAGATTACTGTGATGGGAGTGTTTGAAAGACTGACAAATCAGGACAGTTTTGAATGTCAAAGCAACACTTCATAGGACTGATGTTAATTAATAATGCAGATTGCCCTTAATCATTACCAATCATTATCATTACATATACAAACAGGAAGCCCTGAAGAAACTTATGATAAATTAGCTTACATATACACAGACCTGATGCCCTACAGTTTGTGCTGATGACTGCAATTGCTGATGATCATGTCTGCCAAAGTCCAGGCTCTGGTGAGGCTTGAGCTCTTTGGGGAGAGAAGCGAGAACCAGCATGAGTGACTGCCTTCTCCCCATCGCTGATGCTTGCTGCTCTTTGCCCCCTTCCCAAAAGTAAAGGGAATGACCACATCTGCCTTTGACATTGCTCATCTTATTTTAGGGACTGGGACTTTTTCCTGTTTCATCAAACATCTTTCTTGCTTATTCTGCAGGATTATTCTGATTCCATCAGATATCATTCCTGCTTGTTCTACAACCTCGCTTCTTGCAAAAATTGCATCTTGAACATATTTTTCTGCACCTTATTTGGATAGCATCACTATTCAGTATTTGCAGTTAAATATTAATTATATATCACAGAATAACAGAATAGTTGAGGTTGGAAGGGACCTCTAGAGATCATCTAGTCCGACTGCCCTGCTCAAGCAGGGACACCTAGAGCACGTGGCACAAGGTCACATCCCAGGCAGGTTTTGGAGATGGTTTACAGAATGTTTGTTGCTGGTTATGCGTGCTTTAGAGGTGTTACAAAATGCTTATACACCATCACAGTCACACTATTTGAGTGAGTTTATGTCTGGATTCAAGCCAAGCAAATATTATATCCTTCTTATTCTGCTAATACATTATGGATGCAATAAGCCTCTCCTTTGGCTACAGTTTTTCTAATAGGATCAGCTGTATTATATCGGGGGCACTTACATCATTTTATTACTCAAGTATTTTCTTGTTTTACTTTCTGTCAGCCTTGCCAATATAAGTGAAGGTGAATCTGAGTTCAGTGAATAGGAAGAATTTTCAGTATTTGCTCAAATAAACCTGACTTCATTTCAGCTCTGTTTGCTTTCCACAAAACAGTCAAGTGAAGAAATTTAATAGAAAAATGTTCAAGCAATTACTGGGGAATGTTGTGTAGATTAGTGAATAATGAATATGTCCAAAAATCAAATATGCTGCTGCAAGAACTGAGCACTTACAACTAGGTAAATTCAGCTAATCTGCTAAAACTGCCTTTTAGTATTATAATCTCAGGTACTCAGAGAATGAGCATGTAATTCAGAAATGTTTATTTTATATTAAAAGGTACTTAAAAAGCTTGCAGAGTTTCTAATTGAATATTTTGGCTTCAAAATAATTGATCTCTGAAATTCTCTTATCATATTCTTAAAGTTTGAAGATGGAGCTTTTCATTCATCAGTTATACAGAAAAAAATGATCTGTGCTTCAATCTGTTGGGATGTTGTTTGACCTCAGACATATAAACAGACATTTCTAAAGGCACAAGGACTTAAGTGACTGACTGCCTTTGTGATTTTCTTCCTCTTCCCTTAACACGGGGTTGCTGTATTCTGCCAGTCTGAGTAGGAAGACATTTACCTGAACCCATTATTTATTGTTTTTTATCAGAACTGTAACTTAGAGGTCTCCTGCTGTTACTTGGGCTTTGAGGCCAGCATCCCCTGTTCCTCTCCGATACCCACAACAATCGTTCCATATGATGGAATTAATCATGTTTCTGTCCCAGACTTAACTCAGATACTTTATAAATAATGATTTCTTAACATACATTCTTTATTTTAAAATGAACCTGTGTATGTCATCACCATCATGAAACCTGAAGTGGGATTTTCAAGAAGGTAAGAAACTCAGTAAAAATCAGGCTTATTACTCACAGAAACCCTCGATTGAACAGGGAGGATTAACATGTACTTTACTAACATAGTTTCCAGTCTCTATGTCTGCCAACATGATAGGGAAACAAAGCCATGTAAATTAACCATGGGCTGCAAAATGTCATTGATAATCTGGCTTCATAGTTAATTTTACAATGCATTTGATTTAGGACTGGTGATTAGGTGATATTCACATATTTCACTGATGTTGTAGGGAACTTAATATAATCCCTTAATATAACTTAATAATACAGTGTCACACACACACGCACACAATTGAAGCAAAATTTTCTCTTGTTCTTCTTACTAGGAACAATAAATTATAATATGTAAACAAACCATGCTTTTAAAAATACCTCAAATAGTAACATTTGAATATGTTTCACATACAATTTATGTCTCTAAATATATCTCTAAATCTACTGAGATTAATACTTGCCAATTCTTTAGACAGAAGCAAATTCATTAGACAGAAACTTTCCTCATTAATTTTTTTTAAATACAAATATTGTCCAGTAGGATCTCAGGGCAGCACAATAAAGAATTCCTCTACACATAGAAATAGAATTGGATGTCTTTTTTCTGCTTTGATTCTTTATGTGGTGTCTTTCTATAAGATACAATGCAATCATTTATATCTGTCCCAAATAACCATTAATCCAATCACTTACCTTATCTGTGTTGTCTAGTTTAATCCACTCTTTACACGACTTCCCTAACTCGTGGACATCAGTTGCCAAATCTGTTGATTCTGGCACCTTGGAAATTTCTGTCCAAGCCTTTTATTCTTTTTTTCTTTAAAGAAAAAAATAGGTGACTCGTTTTGAGGTTTCCCCCTCAAATTGTTTCTTTTCTTTTGCCAATTTTGACTATTTAAGCATATCCATTTTTATCTCCCTGATGACGTTGCACTGTGTAATATAGGGAAAAAAGCAGTATATTTTTGCTACTCCTATATTAACATATGTTAGCAATTTAATGTGGTGCTTTTCCTTTCAAAACATTCATTGCATTCATTCTACAGGAGTACTGCAGCATCAAAATCTGCATTAGCTTGTGTAGTTAAGTATGATGCATTAAGGCTCAGCTGTAACTAGTGTCTAACTTCCCAAGCCATTTTTTTTTCTGAAAAATGGAGATATCATGGGTATGACACAGCTAAAATTACATTTCACTCTGTCCACAAGGTTCTGTTAACTTTTAAATCTCTTCCGCTTTACAAACATTTTTTTTTCTTCACATTTCTTTTCATGATACCTCAGAAGAATAGGACTATTGTTCCTTTTAGAAAATAAATAAAATGACCATTTAGATTCAGACCTTATATATTTTCATATGTGCTTGAGACTCTATTATTACCTAGGTTTACCACACATCAAATGAAGCAGCTGCTCTGAGCATATTTTATAGTGATATTGAGCAGGTGGTTGCCCTAGCAACAGAAATAAAGTTCAGGGAACTCCTTTTCTTTTTTTTCTTCTTCGTCTTTTGGTCACCAAAACCATGTATTTAAAGTTTAGCTAACTGTGAATAGAATGGTAATTAGGCATAGAAAACCACATTTTGTTAGCACTATGACTTGCAAACAATTCAAGTGAAATGCAGTTCATGAAAACCAAATATCAGCTGAAATTGATTATTAGGTACCAAGAGCAGTTTGGGAAATATAACTAATAAATATGTTACTTTATCTGACAATTACAGAGAGAACAAGTTTCAGAATTGCAGATTTTAAACTTTTGAAAATAATAATCCTGAAATACAAACAAGGATTCTAAATTTAAAAATGTATTATTAGTGTAATATCTATGAATATTTTGATGAAGTGAGGGTGTTTCAAGGTCAATCTGTTAATTTTATATGATGAGAGTGTGAAATGTTGCAGTTTGAAAGCCGTAGTGGTAGTGGTGGTGGGGGGGGAAGGAGATATCAAATCAATATCGGATTCACAAACAGTCTGTGGACTGTAGGTCCAGTGGCCTTCCTAGGAGCGAATCGAGTTCCCAAATAGTGTGATCAACTATAAGCTCGACTCTGGCAGTATCGGATTCATGAACACTCTGTCAACTGTAGGTCCGATCGCCTCCCCCCCAAACAAGTAGTCGAGTTCACAAACAGTATGATTTATTCAAATGCAACATTTACAAAGCAGGTTTTGGATGTCAGTACAGGAAATTCTCTACTAGAGCGTGGGGTTTTTCGCTAGCTCTGATGTACAAATGTGCAATCATCACTCACCCCAGAAGATGGGAGAGGGCTCTCAGTCTCGAGTCTCCTCAGGAGGCGTTCCAGTCCGGGGGGAGGAAAGGGGGATCAGCCCATCAACTGACCCAGGAGTTACGATGGATTCTTCCCTCTCCCTTTTCATCCTTAGTTCACCTTTTATACTTTTCTTGACATTCAGGTGGAGCTTGAGTGACTAGAGTCATACTTAATATTGTTCTTGATTGGTGAAGAAGATTCTCGCTTTCATTTAAAGGTACAGTCAATCGAAAATCTAGAGCGCATGCTCAGTGAGGAGTGGCCGTACCTCGGAGGCGGGTAACTTTTGGGATGGAGGTGTGGTTTTCACATTACAATGAGCAAAGTTCAAGCAAAGTTCATCCGAAAGGAGTGATTTGCCACCCTTGCTGGCTCAGCACTGGACATGTTATCGTATATCTCCCATTACACAGCTACTGTGCGGCTTATCAGCGGCCCAGCACAGGGACTACAACAGAGTGTGGCCGCGGTGTCTTCACTCCGCTCCATCCTCCATTACTCCCCTTTGCAGCTGTGAGGAGGGCAGATTGTGTTGCCTAGGGAACTGTGGAGGAGCAGAGTCCTTGCGCACCAACCATCCTGGAAGTGGCAACTGTGTATCACCCCAAGCAAGCTTCTGTAATGCCAAAACTTCTGTTAGGCCCTAGTTTTCCTCTCAGTTCCTGCTTTCAAACAATTCTTCCACATTATCGACCCCGTGACTATAGTCACTCAAGCTTCACATGAAGTCGTTTAGGTGTTAATATTACATGGCCTAAACATGATGCAGTTAAGTGAGTGATTGCACATTGGTACATTAGATGGGGGGGAGTTACAGAAAAGGCAGGGAGTATAGTTCTACAAGAATATATACAGAAATTATTGCAGTTACAATATTAAGTAATGATTATAACAAAATTTGTATCCACCCTGTGACTCCAGTTACCATTGTATATTGAAATTTAGTCTCAAATTAGAGTCTTAGTATTCGGGACATCAATTGGGTCATCTGCCTATAAAGGGGTATAAGTGGTGAACTGAATCATCTTTACGTTAATAGCTTTCATTATAGTAGATTTTACACAGGATATTGCTATACTTAGGATAATTATCATCGCAATGAACACCACCGCATGTTCTATTAAACTTTGGATCCAATCAGTGACAGCAAAGCCAAACCAACTAAACACCTTTGCCAGCCAACTAATGTTCATTGATTCCCGGAGTTCATGGGTGTCTTTTGCCACCTGTCGTACCTTCTCTAATTTGATATCGAGGTCCTGTGTAACATTAGGGATATAAATGCAGCAGTTGGTACTGGAGAGGTTTAGGTAGCCACAAAGTCCATTTTGGTGTAACAGCATCAAGTCCAGTGCCATCCGGTTCTGAAGAGTCATTTTTCTAGCTAGTCATTTAGCTAATTTTTCTACTTGATAGGCTAGCTTACTTAACCATAATCGCATTTGCACAGTAGCACGACCAAATCCAAAAAATCCTTCCATTCCCCAGGCTATGCGGGTGGCTGCTCCTGGGTCCTGCCACCCCTCTACATGTCCTGACAGTTCTATTTTTGCCCGTTTTGCTCAAGCCATTGAGCAGTGGGGTTGGAGAGGAGTCCTCCTCCACATGGGGCACAATGTTGGAAGGTCCAAGGTACACTGGAGTTCAGGTAATCCAGCCCATGAGGAGGTATACATATTGCCATCACTGCAGGCCCAGATCAAACCAGCCGGAGCGTCACCAGAAGCTATACGGCAATCATTACGAGGCACAAAGTCTTCACTTACTGATTTATATTTTATGCTGTGATTATGGCACAGACAGCCTATTTTTAGGGAAATGTAAACTGGCCAATAGTGTCTGACCCAATTGTGCTGTTCCCAATTGGAGCAATTTATCACATTTTGGCAATACCACAACACTGGCTTGTTTGATACTGAACCGAAAGAAAATTCTGGTCCAAATGGTGTAAAACCTGTGAAGTCATGGAATTCTCCAAACCAAGAGCAATTTTAGTTATGATTATGTTGGGGGGGACAATCTTGCCCTCTCTTGCACTATATACACCAGGATGCATTTATAGGTTGAATATATTGCAGAGTGGCGGTTGCTCATCTCCAGGGTTGCAAATCTGTTGCTCCCTATAAGATCCAGTTATAGGGAAGAGTTGCAGCACTATTGTTTTTATAATAAGTGCAAATTGTTTTATCAATAGTAGAGAAATTAAATGGCTGACTAAACTGCACAGCAACTCGCTCTCTCTTTGGAGAAAAAGGATTCACTATATGGAGAGTACCCGGTGTACTCCACAACCTCAGCAAGCTCCCTGCTATGTCAGTGGGAAGGATACCCATAGGAAGGGGGTCTTCTACAGATTTAGGTAGAGGCAAGCAAGCGGTAATACTAGATTCATTGAGAGCAGTTGCAAACCCCTAACTAAACATATCAAGCCAAAGTATATCTTCCCAATGTGAGTCGTAAATATCATATTTGCTAATCCTAACTACAGCTCTATAACCCTATTACGAATATCTGATTTACAAATATCAAAACGACAAAACACGCTATGCAGTAAACTAACAACCCTGATGGATACTTGAGATCAGTATAGGAGAGTCCTTGGCTCCAGGTACAATTGTCCAGCATTATGGGTTTTTGATATCCTGAAAAAAAAAGGAAGAATGCTCGGTCTTTGCCTTGACCGACACACATTGGGTTGTTATTGATTTTGCAAGCATAAACAAGCAATTATATTTGGTCAGAAGTCTGGAATGATCCACTGACTCCTTATGCGGTGTTTCTTCCCACTAGCATCAGTGGCTTCCCAGACACATAGTCCTCGAGGTTTAGACAAAATTAAAGGAACAACACCGATAGAGGGCAATTTTGCCATCACGGATGGTCCCACCTGCATTGGAATAGGTGTGTGATTTTGTGACTTTGAGGGCTGTGATAAGGTTGGAGCAGGAGGTCCTGTGGGACAGAAAGCTTGTATTTTGGGGCTTCCATATGTCCCCCATCTGTTATTTACTGTGTAGACTGCTTGGGATAGCTGCAGATCCCAGTTAGGCTGTGAAACTTTTGCATGTTTCTTAATCATGCCATTGACTCTTTCCACTATACCATTAGCTTGGGGATAATAGGGAGTGTGAAACACCCATTTTATTCCTTCTTGTTTTGCCCAATCTTGCACTGCAGTAGCAGTGAAGTGATTGCCATTATCACTTTGTATGCACTCTGGTGCTGGGAGGCTGCTAAACCAGTCCTGCAGGGTTTTCACAGTATTCTCACCAGTGGCTGCACTTACTGCTGTAGCCATGTTTAGTCTGGATGCTACTTCTACACCTACCAGGATATATTTTCGACCAGGAGCAGGTCTTAATGGTCCTACATAATCAATTTGCCAGGTACTCCATAAGACTTTGTTTCTTTGAATGTGCTGAGAGGGAGCTTGATTAGGATTATTCATTTTCAGTCGGAGTTGGCATTGAGGGCAAGCTAATATGATTTCACTAACTAATGCTTTTGACACAGGCCATCCCCATGCCACACATTCATGATATAGGTCATTTTTCCCTGAATGTCCCCTTTTTACATGCAACCATTCGATTAGCCTTTGCCACTCATCTCCTTCAGCAGCTACTGTTTGCACTTGTGCTAATTGATCGACTTCCTCATTCCGCTTTGTCGCTGGTGCACTAGTTTTTGCATGTGCCTTTACCCATCCTATTTCTAAAGGTCGGTGTCTGCTTACTTCCAAAAGTGTCTGCCAGTCACCTGTCCTCCACACTGGTACACAATTTACCTCCCAATTATTTTCCTCCCATTGACATAGCCATTCTGTTGCTCCCTTAAACATGGCATAGGAATCAGTATAAACTACCTCAGCTCCAATTTCCACAGCTAACAGCAGGGCTCGGAGTTCCCCGACCTGGGAGCTACCATCACCGTCCTCAGCCACTGACCGTCCTGAGCTTATTTCCAGGCTGCTGCCTTATAATTCCACCACGTGCTTGTTCTTTGGGCAGAGGAATCAGTAAACCATACTCCGTCCTTTTTAGAGGATATAGTGAATTCTGGAGCTACCTTAATCATAGAATCATAGAATCATAGAATCATAGAATCATAGAATGCTTAAGGTTGGAAGGGACCTCTAGACATCATCTAGTCAAACTCCCCTGCACACAAAGGGTCACTTAGAGCACATGGCACAGGACTTCCTCCAAGCGGGTTTTGAAGATCTCCAGAGAAGGAGACTCCACAACCTATCTTGGTAACCTGTTCCAGTGCTCTGTCACCCTCACCGAAAAGAGGCCAGCACCATCCTCCTCACTCCCTCCCTTGAGGTACTTGTAGACACTGATTAGATCCCCTCTCAGCCTTCTCTTCTCCAGGCTGAACAGGCCCAGCTCCCTCAGCCTCTCCTCATAGGCAGATGTTCCAGGCCTCTGATCATCCTTGTAGCCCTGCGCTGGATTCTCTCCAGCATTTCCTCATCCGTCTTGTACTGTGGGGCCCAGAAATGGACACTATACTCCAGATGCGGCCTCACCAGGGCTGAGTAGAGGGGCAGGATCACCTCCCTCGACCTGCTAGAGATGCTCTTCTTAATGCACCCCAGGATCCCATTGGCCTTCTTGGCCACGAGGGCACACTGCTGCCTCATGGTCACCTTGTCATCCACCATGACACCCAGGTCCTTCTCTGCAGAGCTGCTCTCCAGAAGGTCGGTCCCCAGCCTGTACTGCTGTCTGGGGTTATTCCTCCCCAGGTGCAGAACCTTGGACTTGGCCTTGTTGAATTGCATGAGGTTTTTCACCACCCAGTTGTCCAGTCTGTCCAGGTCCCTCTGGATGGCAGTGCAACCCTCTGGGGTATCGGCTACTCCTCCCAGTTTCGTATCATCAGGAAACTTGCTGAGGGAGCACTCTGTGCCTTCATCCAAGTCATTGACGAATAAATTGAACAGGACTGGACTGAGGACTGACTCCTGGGGGACACCACTAGCGACAGGCCTCCAACTAGACTTGGCACCGCTGATCACCACCCTCTGAGCTCTGCCATCCAGCCAGTTCCTAATCCACATCACTGTACACTCATCTATCCCACACTTCCGGAGCTTGCCCAGGAGGATGTTGTGAGGGACGGTGTCAAAAGCCTTGGTGAAGTCGAGATAGATGACACCCACCGCTCTCCCCTCATCTATCCAGCCGGTCATTCCATCATAGAAGGTTATCAGGTTAGTCAAGCATGATTTCCCCTTGGTGAATCTATGCTGACTACTCTTGAGTACCTTCTTGTCCTCCATGTGCCTGGAGACAACGGCCAGTATGAGCTGTTCCATAACTTTTCCGGGGACGGAGGTGAGACTCACTGGCCTGTAGTTGCCTGGGTCCTCCTTCTTGCCTTTTTTGAAGACTGGCGTGACATTGGCCTTCTTCCAGTCCTCCGGCACCTCCCCCGTTCTCCAGGATCTTTCAAAGATGATGGAGAGCGGCTTAGCTATGGCATCTGTCAGCTCACGCAGCACTCTGGGGTGCATCCCATCAGGGCCCATGGATTTGTGGGTATCGAGTTTCCTTAGGTGCTCTCTGACCCAATCTTCCTCTATCCAGGGCAAGTCTTCCTCTCTCCAGGCTTCTTCTCTTGTCCCTAGGGCCTGGGACTCTAAAGGGCTGCCCTTGGTAAACACCGAAGCAAAGAAGGCATTGAGCAACTCTGCTTTTTCTGTGTTTTTCCTAACTGTCGTACCCATCCCGTTCACCAGCGGACCCACGTTTTCCCTGATCTTCCTTTTGCTGTTAATATATTTGAAGAAGTTTTTCTTGTTATTTTTAACGTCCCTTGCCAGATTGCGTTGCAAAGGCGCCTTAGCTTTCCTTGTCGCATCTCTGCATTCCCTGACAACGTTCCTGTATTTCTCCCAGGGGGCCCATCCTTTTTTCCACATTCTGTATACCACCTTCTTCTGCTTGAGCATTGCCACAAGCTCCCGTCTCATCCATGCAGGTCTCCTGCCCTCTCTGCCAGACTTCTTAAACACAGGGATGCACTGCTGCTGGGCATGGAGGAAGTGCCCCTTGAAAACTAACCAGCTCTCTTGGTTCCCCTTCCTTCTAGAGCTCTAGCCTATGGGATTCTTCTGAGGAGGTCTCTGAAGAGGCCAAAGTTGGCCCTCCTGAAGTCCATCGTTGCAAGGCTCCTTACAGCCCTGCCACCTCTTCGTTGGATCCTGAACTCCACCAACTCGTGGTCACTGCAGCCAAGTCTACCCCCCACCTTCACATCTCCTACAAGTCCCTCTCTATTTGATAGCATGAGGTCCAGTAGCCCACCTCTCCTTGTCCGCTCCTCCACAACCTGCGTCAAAAAGTTATCATCAACGCCCTGCATAAACCTCCAGGACTGTTTTTGCCTGGCTGTGTTGTCCTTCCAGTTGATATCAGGGTAGTTGAAGTCCCCCATGAGAACCAGGGCCTGTGACTGATTCTGATCCCCCTTTCCTCCCCCCGGACTGGAACGCCGCCTGAGGAGACTCGAGACTGAGAGCCCTCTCCCATCTTCTGGGGTGAGTGATCATTGCACATTTGTGCATCAGAGCTAGAGAAAAACTCCACGCTCTAGTAGAGAATTTCCTGTACTGACATCTGAAACCTGCTTTGTAAATGTTGCATTTGAATAAATCATACTGTTTGTGAACTTGACTACTTGTTTGGGGGGGAGGCGATCGGACCTACAGTTGACAGAGTGTTCGTGAATCCGATACTGCCAGAGTCGAGCTTACAGTTGATTGCACTATTTAGGAACTCGATTCGCTCCTAGGAAGGTGATCGGACCTACGGTCCATAGACTGTGAATCCGATACTGATTTGATATCTCCTTCCCCCCCCCCCACCACTACCACTACGGCTTTCAAGCTGCAACCTTTTACAACATGGCAGTCATGTGCTTACCTTTGCTTTTTTATTTTATTCAAAATTTATTTTATTTTTATTTTATTTCAAAAAAATATTTTAGTCGAAGAATTTATAAGCACATTTGTAGACCATTTTTTTTTCCCTGTCTGAATGGTTCACCCTTATCCCCTCATAGTGTCGGAATATACGGGACTATCTATCTAAAGCAGGTGACATCTCAGAACAGTAGAAGACCAGATAGTTTAGTATGTCAGATCAAAAGTTCCAAAAGTGCTCTTATGAACCCTTAAGAGACAGATAAATGACACAGACAGCTAGTGAAGACAACTTATGAGACCAAGCCTGCTATTCATTTTTTTATTCTGCGAGTCATTGCATGATGAGTATACTGCAGCTTGGGAGATCGTACTGCTGTACATAATGTTCACGTGTAAGTAAGTCATCAGCATTTGGGGTGGAGAGCTAAAAAATTAATTTTGACTGACACTGTTTTGTTTAGCAGGGTCTATTACTGAAAGAAAATGAAGATAGAGAAATACAGAAATTGATTTTGCATTGTATTTATCCCTGAGATGTTCTTTTATGCAATATATTTGGGCTGCCCTTTAAAAGGGTATAAAAATCTCATAATCTCCTAATAGAAAATAAACTAAGTGACTGAAAGTATCCCCAGGCCTTTGCAGGTACTAATCCTTAATGCAGAATAGAAATATAAAGCTTTTTATAGCATGTTTATAAAACACCTCTGGTAAACTTTCTGGAATTGCCTCTGCTTCTGCATCGCCTTGCCTCACTGCACCTCACCTCTCGTTTTCCCTTAATTTGCTGGTGTGTCAAATCCCAGACGTACACGAAATGGGTCTAGCACACTTCTAGTGAGTTCTTTATTTTCAACCCTGTTGTGCAAAGATCTAGGATAGCAATTTTTTTTTTCAGTGAAGACTGTTTTTAATTATCTAAAATAAAATAGATTTTCCTTTTTCACTGTGTATTAATTTGGCTGGCTGATTTCAGTTATTGTTTATAAGGCTAGATGAAATTCTTTTGAATATCCTGGTGCCTATTCAGCAATCCATATTGAATTCTGACAATCTAAAAAGCTTTCTTTAGAAATGATAACATAGATACACTTTCTTAGTCTGTGCAAAACACAGTGGCTAATTATATCGTCTTCAGCCATGATTCTGAGTATATATATCTCCTTATGTTCATCCTATATGTCTCCTGCACTAATGGCATTTGATGCCTCTATTCAAATTTCTCACAAGATCTCTTTTCTCATTTCTAATCACCCTGCCCTAATTCACTTCACCCTAGTAATTCATCTTCCTGGAGCAATACAGAATTGGTGTCCCTGGTCAGTAAAAATGCTGCCTCCCAGCTACAAGATTTATAAAAGCTGTTTGAGAAAGATAACCATCCTCTTGGTCAGTTAAAGCAATTTATTTCTTTTTAAGCTGCTCAGTTTTGTGGTCTTCATTAAACCTTTTGGGAATGCTAAGCTATATTCTCAGCTGGTGCAAGCTGGTCTATTTTCACTTAACTGTGGGAACTCTGTTGATCTATACTGGATCTGGCATAATCTCTGTATCTTGCACAGATTTTATAGATGGCTAAAATTAGCTTGAAATTTGCTTATGGCCAGCACCTCATTCTGAGTAATTGCATTATATATTTATCAAGTGTCTGCTTCCGTTAACATATAAAAGAAAAAATCATTGCAAACCATTGCTGGTTGTGGTTATCAGAGCTGCATAAATATTATTAGCTTTTGATGTAGAGTAGTGGAATAAATGGGAGATAATTTTTGATTTTGGGAAACATTAATTACTCAATTGTATGCCTTCATTGGATCAATATTCTTTTTGTATCAGAGAATTTGACAGCTGAACTCATTGAAAATTTATGCCTTTGCTGAAACAAATTTTCTTACTCCATGTCTAATTCTGAGGGACAAAAATCAATAAATCAGAGCCCTCTTTTTTCATTTCTCTTGGTCAACAATTTGCAAGGGAAACAGGACAGTTCTAGAAAGAGATCTATATGGCACTTTAATTTCAATCTGCAAAGGATGGTATTTACTCGCAAATATCACCCTAAATTTATACTGTATACAAGAATTTCAGAGGTAATAAAGTGCTGAGGATTAGAGAAGATGATAAAGAATCACATTTATAGAAAAGTGCTTGTATGGTTGCATAGTAACTACATGCATATCTCTGAGGTGAGGTTTTATGAATAACATTTTATTAAATGCTGTCAATGTCGCTTACTTAATGTAGCTACTGAGGAGTATTTGGTTTTGGTTTGTTTGTTAAGTAAAATTCTATAATCACATGTCAAGGGATGTGTTTATTGTTCCTTTAAATATATATCGGACAGTTTGGCAGGCTGAAAAGTTGAAGTCTCTGGGCACAGGCTCCACAATAAAGTAGGAAACAGGAAATAAAGCTTGAAAGACATTATTGCTTTCTTTAATCTAATAATTGTCTTCCTTCTGGCTTAAAATATAATTACTTTTGCTTGGTATCTTTACCACTAGGGCTCTGTTAAAGGCCCTAAAATATTGGCAAGTTGTACTCTATGGATACTACCTGGATATATAACCTTCACAATAAACATAAAGGCAGTTTTAGATAGGTGTTGTTTTTTTTTTCTACTGGTTATGTTACTGTTACAACAGCAATGGAAATTTCTGCTGTTTCTGAAAACACTGCTCTGTAATCTGAAGGTTGCTTTGTTTATTTTAGAAAAACAAAATTTTTGTCTTATTTCACAGAAAGAAAGTCTCTAAAATTGTTCCCTTCTTGATAGTATTGTGTTGGCATCGACACTGCACCATACTGCAGGATATAGCACATTAGAGGCATTCGAGCTTCCTGTTACCAGCAATCTGACATCTGGTTCATAACTTGAGCATAATGTGTCTCTGGATTAGCATCAGTACCCTAAATCAAGCACTAAAAAAGCTCATGCTTGGAGATCAAAAGCTCGTTTTCAGTGCCATTAATATCTAATTGTGTATTAAAAAACAAATTTAATGTGTTTATAACAGGATGTGTACATTCAAATCAAGACCTGCTTACAAAGAAATGTTAAATTTGGAATAGTCAAGGCATTATTTGCAGTGCTGTTCTTGTTCCGGTCATTGAGGTAATGTCTATTGTAACCTGAATACTAAAAAAGCAGAGCAAACTTCAGCAACTTATACCACATATGTTAAATGAGGTCGTGGTTCTCAGTAAAAACATTTGATGTGTCTTTCTGTGTAATGGGCCCTCCAAAAGCTCAGCATGTATTTATGGACTGAACAATCTCTGTCCAATGGCCTTATATTGTCCCTATCAAAATACTCTTGAAGCATTTCCTTTGAGATTCTGGGATAAAAAGTAAGTTGCCGAGGCCCACCCCGCGAGACGGAATGAACGACACTTCAATGTGAAGCAGGTTCAATTCGTTTACTATTCTCTACGGTGTAGCTTTATACAATTCTATCACCTGTAAGCGTACACACGCGCTAAGCAACAGCATTCTCATTGGTTAAGCTATAGTGTCCATGCATAACTAGCTTGCAGCTGGCTGACATTCCTTTCCGATGCTCTATTGCTGGTCCTCCCGGATGCTTATCTGGCTATGGCCGGCCTAGTTCATTAAAAAGTTGCTAACGAGCGTTATCTTCTCCGGGTGGCCTTGGTTCCCATCGCTTCAGTTCCCGGTTCTCACCGCCTCAGCTCCTCGGTTCTCATCACTTCAGCTCCTCAGTTCTCATCACTTCAGCTCCTCGTATTCCTGTAAAAGTGCTAAGGCCCCAACATTTCCCCCTCTTTTTTCAAAAACAGAATTAGCGGTATTATGCATCAAGCGTTGCAAGTATTGGCAAAAGCAAGGTAACATAATCACAAGCACGAGTATAACCATCCCGATCACGCACAAGTGGTACAACATTTCTGTAATCCATGGTCCTAAGCCTAACGATCTGAGCCAATCTTCTAATCCCCAACTTTCTTCCTTCAACTTGTGCAGCCCTTCTTTCAAGAGTGCAATCTTTTTATGGATAGACTCTGAATGATCGGATAAGTTTAAACAACACATACCTTCAAAATCCTCACACCCATGCCCATGTGCTAAAAGCAGAAAATCTACTGCGGCTCTATTCTGCAATACTACATGATTTACACTAGCTACATCTTGCGATAGCTGATCTAAAATGTCTGATGTTAAATTTAATTCATTCCTTGTCCAGCATGCTAGCTGTTTCAAGGAAGTCATTGCTCGTGCGGCAGTGCTCCCTGGGATAAGCAGGGACACGAAGATAGTTTTGACCCTTGACCAAAATCTTGGATCCCCAACTTTTGTACAATCTAACTCATGTATCGATCGTTTCTTCCTTTTGGATACAAAGGTCATCACTTGAGATATATTAGGGTGAAACAAACTCAGTCTCCCCAGATAACACGGACCTCCTTGTGGACTGGACGGTACTCCGTTCCATGCCCGGTCTCCGCATATTAAAAACACTCCTGGTGGTAGCCGTTTTGCAGAGAAGCTCGTTAATTTACATTGGGTATATGTGTGAAGATAAACATCATTAATTTTCAGCCCCGAGTTAACTGTTGCCCATTGCGATGTACTTTCTTCAAGTGCACCTTTGCTATGCAGTTCAAAACTAACCCATCCACCGTTTCGGGTGGTATTTGTGGCATTCAGACTTCCCAACAAGTCTAATTCCTCCGGCGGGGAAGTCAGAGTGCCATTCAGACTTTTAATAATTTCACATTGCCAGCACCCGTCTAACTGTTCTGCCGTTCGCTTTGATCGGTAAGAGCACATAGTAGTATTTAATAGAGTATCATTAAGCACAGCAAAATTAGCTACGTACCCATTGAATTCTTGAGGTTGCCAAACAGGGACACCTATCAAACAAGTACGAAAAGGGTCTCCTGGACGTTCCAAGCTAAGACAGAAGGCACTTTGGCCTGTCTGATTAGCTATGGTGACCCAAATGTTCTCCCTCTGCTGAATTTCTGTCTGCCATTTCCCCTGCACTATTCCTGTCACTGTTATCAAGATGATTACCAAACAGCTGAACCTGGTCCATTCTGACATCCTGGTCCATTGATTGTTCCTGTCTGTTCCGCAACCACGGTCGTACCCACTTGGCTGGTACCCAGGTCGCTCCATCTCCTGCAAGTACACAAGCATAACCCCGTCCCCACGTAATTAACTCGACTGGACCTTCCCAGATCTGTTTCTGCGGCCAGAAAACTTCTACCTGCACCTTCTTTCCTGAAAGATCAGCTGGGTTTTTAGAAAAATGGGTGAAAATAGGTATACTATCATCATTTCGAGGGTTAAGCCAATTTAAAACATAACATGCTTTACTGATTAACTCGTAGGGACTCTTCTCCCCCTCTTTTTTCAAAGCAAACAATAATTGTTTTAAATTTTTATGGTGACGCTCGATAATGGCCTGACCACCAGAATTATAAGGGATACCCGTCTGATGGATTATTCCCCATTGCTGGAAAAAGGTTGCACAGGTGTTACTCTTATACGCAGGTGCATTATCTGTCTTTATGATGTCAGGCTTTCCTAAAACAGCAATTGCCTGAGTCCAATGTTTACAGGCTGACTTGGCATTTGCAGAAGTGGCTGGGGTGGCCCATAAAGCCTTTGAACAGGTATCCACAGTAACATGTAAATACTTGAGGTGCCCAAAAGGTGCAAACTCCGTTACATCTGACTGCCATATCTGTCTTGGTTGTAATCCCCTCGGGTTAGTACCCATTTCCTGTAAAGGGGTCAAGCGTGCACAATCAGGACAAGCAGCAATAATAGCACGAGCTGTTGCTCGGGAAATTTTAAATTCGCGTCGTAACGCTCGAGCAGACTGATGAAAAAATGAATGAGAAGATGATGCCTGCTGTTCCACCGAGCAAGGAATACCTGCTGCTGACACAACACTATCTATGACTGCATTGCCTTCTGTTAAAGGACCAGGGAGTGCAGTGTGGCTACGGATATGTGATACCCAAAAAGCATACCTCCTCTGTTGTATGATGTTCCAAAGCTGAACAAACAAGGCTTGGAGACTATGGTTGTTTACGTGCCCTATAATTGCCCTATTAATTCGTTGAACAATGCCTACCACATACAAGGAATCAATGACTATATTTATGGGCTGATCGTGAAAGGTTAAAAATGCCCAAACTACAGCTTTTAGTTCTAGGACCTGCACGGATGCAGTCTCTTTCCGAATTTGTGTTTTCCAGAGATCTGACTCCCGGAAAGCATACCCATACTTTCCAGTTTTGCTACTAGCATCCGTGAATACAGTAATCGCGTTTGACAATGGTCTTGAGCTCCGGATTTCTCGCTCTTCCAGCTCCAAAGAGGTGTGGAAGAGAGGATGCTTAGGATAGTGATTGTCCACTTTAATTCCCTGAATGGCTAAGGCAAATTCTACGCTGTTCAAGCACCATTCTTCGACTATCTCCAGAGCCTTTAGAGGCAGAATAATACTGTCAGGCTCCCTACCGGCAATTGTTCGTAAACGCTGCCGGGCTTTCAAAACTCCCATTCCAATTGCCTCATGCCTCTGAGTTAAGGTGCGTCGTAGGTGACTTGGAAGAAAAACCCATTCGAGTATAAACAAGATCCCCTTCTCATTTATCTGGGCAATGATTACTGCTACCTCCCTTTTCCGATTATAAACCACCAAAGATATTGGTAACCCTTCCTGTAATCTATAGGCAGCTGTTCCGGCTATCTTCCCCTCAATTCGTTCTAAGGCTGTGGCAGCCTGTGGAGTTAAGCTCCGCTTTTCCGCAGGCTCTTTAGCTCCTCTGAGCAGTTGAAACAACGGCTCCATTTCCTCATTGGTAATACCACAAAAATTTCTGATCCACTGAATGTCTCCCACTAATTTTTGCACACAGTTAACAGTGTCAATTTTTGTCTGCAATTTAAGCTTTTGGGGTCTAATTCTAGCCTCTGTGATAACCATACCCAAATAATTCCAAGGAGCTTGCCTTTGCACTTTCTCAGGGGCAACGACCAAACCAAATTCCTTTAAACAAGTAATTAATTCCTCTTCGTGCGTAGCTGGTAAAACTTCAGGGCTTGCTACTAGGATGTCATCCATATAATGATACGTAATTAAATCTGGGTGATTTTTCCTCCACGGTTTCAGGGCCAAATTCACAAACCATTGACAGATGGTTGGCGAATTTTTCATTCCCTGTGGAAGAACTACCCACTGATATCGTTCCGATGGGCCTTCCCTATTAATCGTAGGAACCGTAAAGGCAAATTTGTCACTGTCTTCCGGGTCGAGGGGTATTGTAAAGAAACAATCTTTCAGATCAATTACTAACAAATGCCATGCTTGTGGGAGCATAACAGGTGAAGGCAACCCTGGCTGTAATGCTCCCATGTTTGCCATGCATGCGTTAACAGCTCGGAGATCATGTAACAATCTCCACTTTCCTGATTTTTTCTTAATGGTGAAAATAGGGGTGTTCCAAGGACTTGTTGACGGCTTAATATGACCTTGGTCTAATTGTTCTTTAACTAGTTCCTTTAGGTAATGCAGCTTCTCCTCTGGCAGCGGCCATTGGTCCACCCACACAGGGTCCTTCGTGGTCCATGTTAACTTTAAGGTGGGGCGGAAGCTGCCCCCAATGGCCGCTAGGGAAAAGGTGTCTGCAAGATGATTCCCCACTGGGCCAGAACATCCCTTCCCAACAGCCACAGTGATGTACACATCACATAAGGTTTTATCATGGCTCTGTTTCCCTCTTTATCCATGATGGTTACAAAGCATCGACTAACCTGCGTAGGAGATTGCCCTCCGATACCTGTCACAGGAGCATCAATTTCTTGCAGATCCCACTGAGGTGGCCATGCAAACTTGGGAACGATAGTGATATCTGAACCTGTATCAATCATCATGGCAACATCAGTAAGACGAATACCATCCGGTCCCACCATACTCACGAGTCTTGTCGGACGCTGAGTAGTTATTTTTTCACAAAAGGCAACCTGGGGGGGTCCAGAAGATCCAAAGCCTTTGTTTCCACGCTGGGCCTGTCCAGGATTAGGAACTAGAGCTCGAAAAGGTATCAATTGGGCTATCCTGCTCAGTGCTGGAATAGTAACAGGAGGATTGAAAATTTTAATCATTATGCCAATATTTCCAGAGTAATCAGCATCAATACACCCTGGTAGAACAAAAATACCCATTTTTGAAGCTGAGGAACGGCCAATCACCAAAGCGGATAGGCCCTTCCCCAGGGGACCAGTGCACGTAGATTCCAATATGTGCACATCAGAATCTCTAATTACTGTGGATTTTGCCACGGCCAAATCGACTCCTGCACTTCCGCAAGTTGCGGAGGAGAGCTCACAGAGGCAGCCATCGTTTGGGGATATTTGTTCGCCGCGTCCCTCATAACGCGGCAGCTCCCGTTTCCCTGCAACTGTGTACCGTTCTTATAACATCGTGACCGACATTCTGTTGCCTTATGCCCAAACTTTTGACATTTAGCACAGTTCCCATTAAATCCTTTCGGGCCCACACCTTCAACTCTAAATTTGTTAGGACACCTTCTTTTCACATGTCCTGGTAGGCCACATTGAAAACACACTCCATGAAATCCTTTATCCCCCTTTCCAGATATTCTCCCCTCCTTGAGTGCTGTAGCCAAAGCCACGGCATGTATTTTAGCCTTCTGCTCTTCTTCGACCAGTGGTGCTCGGGAACATACTTCTATCATTTGAATAATCGAGGCCCCTGGTGGCAGAGTAGCCAACAGTTGTTTACAGGATTGATTTGCGTTTTGTATTGCCAATTCCTTAGCCAATATTGCTTTCATCTCTGGAGGCACATTAGGTGCCATATCCAGGGCATCCTTCAGCCGGTCGACAAAACCGAAAAAAGGCTCGTCTGGCTTTTGCATTATTTTAGTATATGGCAATTGAGGTGTTCCTATCTGTGGCAGGGCAAGAAAGGTTGCTAAAGCTGCATTTTTTGATTGTTGTAATACTCTAGGGTGAAGCGCTGCTTGGGCCTCAACTGCCCGATAACGCCCATTTCCCATCAGTTGGTCGAGAGTGGCGACCCTTAACGGATCATCCATACTACAATTTAGATTTTCCAATTGCTTTTCTTCTAACCTTTCTTGCCACTTTGCTAGCCAGAGCATATAGGTAGTAGAGGAAAGCAGAAGTTCCATTATAGCCCTGCTGTCTGCAGGAACCATACTCGAATATTTAAACAAGGCAGAGACTTGGTTTCGAACAAGCTTATTATCATGTCCATATTGCATCACTGTTTTTTGTAAATCTCGCACCAATTTCCAATCTAAAGGCTCCCACTTGGGGCCCTGGGCTCCCACTACTACGGGGGCTGCTATTGGAGTTAATATAAAGTCCCCCTGTAACCGAGCATTCTCTATCAACCCCTTATACCGCGCTCCCGCGTTAAAAGTTGGATCAATAGGTGGCGCCACATCCTTACTTTTTCCCGCACTATCACTTCCACTTACAGTGGCTCGGAACCACGACAACAACCCTTCTTCATCTGGATCGCTCCCTCCAGCTGCTTCCCCTTTCTTTTGAGCCTTCCATAACTCCTCAATCTCTCCACCCAAAATGTAACCCTCCATACCAAATTTTGCCTGTAGATAATTTTTTGCTTCGTCAATTGTCATACTCCCTTCTTTAACCTTCTGCAGTACCCACTCCTTTTGTCGTTTCATAACCTCTTCATTCACCTTAGAGCTAGAAGTACCTTTTCGCGCCTCCCATTGCCCCAGTTGTTTATCCACATTCTCCAACCCCTCTACGATAGCCTTATGGGCAGCCTTATATGCTGCCTTCACATCCCTTGCCCTGGACCCACAATCTAAGCGCCGCATCTGTTCCAATAACTCCGTCATTCTCTCTGTTTGCTCCCGAAGTTCTCGTCGCATTCCTTGGATGGTACTGTCATCGTCATCCGACCCATTCGGGATCGGTACTTTAATCGGATCCACGTCCATTTCGGGCGCTGTGGGGAGTGGTCGTTCCGGGGGTGGTCGTTCCTCCCCCTCCCACGGTGGAAGATACTCATCCACTCCCCCCCATACTTCACGTTCAGCTAGAGTTACTGGACACGCCTGTCGAGATGAAATCCCTTTTTCCTTATTGTCCATTTCCTCGTATGGATTCGGTTCAATAATTTCAGTCCACTCGGAGTCTCCTGAGCCACTCTCCTCCCCCTTTTCTCCGCCGAGTGCCTCTCGCAAAGCAGCAGCGACTTGAGCCTCCCCGTGCAATTGTTCAAGCATTAGCCGCACGGGACGATATATTTTCGCAAGTCGCCGAGCTTCCTTTGAACCTACTTGCACACCATCCCACAGTTCTTTTCCCACTCGCTCCCAGGACTCGAGCTTATATACCTGAGAAGTTTCTTCTATGAGTTTTTTCTGCTTACAAAACAGCAGCAAGTCAATTAAATCGTCTTTTGAGATCTCAGTTTCAGTCTTTTGAGCGAGCTTTAACAAACTTTCTATAATAGCACGCTCCGTTGCTGATGCAGCAATTTCCATCCTAGTTGCTGATGCAGCAATCCCCATCCTGCCCCTGACTCACCAGGTCAGTCCTGACTCACTAGGTCAGCCGTGGCCACGATCCGCCTCTCCCGGGCGCCCAGCTACTTCTCCGCTGGCTGCAGGATCCCTCGCGTTCTCGGCTCCACTCTACCCACGGTCGTATCACGTCGGGGTCACCAGATGCCGAGGCCCACCCCGCGAGACGGAATGAACGACACTTCAATGTGAAGCAGGTTCAATTCGTTTACTATTCTCTACGGTGTAGCTTTATACAATTCTATCACCTGTAAGCGTACACACGCGCTAAGCAACAGCATTCTCATTGGTTAAGCTATAGTGTCCATGCATAACTAGCTTGCAGCTGGCTGACATTCCTTTCCGATGCTCTATTGCTGGTCCTCCCGGATGCTTATCTGGCTATGGCCGGCCTAGTTCATTAAAAAGTTGCTAACGAGCGTTATCTTCTCCGGGTGGCCTTGGTTCCCATCGCTTCAGTTCCCGGTTCTCACCGCCTCAGCTCCTCGGTTCTCATCACTTCAGCTCCTCAGTTCTCATCACTTCAGCTCCTCGTATTCCTGTAAAAGTGCTAAGGCCCCAACAGTAAGTGACTCTGAAAATACAAGATTTCTAATATATTACCCAGTGGGCTCAATTTTAATTTCCTAAATATATATCTCTCATAGGGAGATGCAAAGCTACAGTGAGCTGCTGGCTTTTTTCTGATTGCTTTACAAACGATACTTATTCCCTCAGGGATGCACTTTTCCTGCTGTTTAGATGACCAGCTGAGATACAAGGAAATGGAGAAAAAAGCACCTACAGACTTTTCAGTGTAAGGTACTGCACATTTGCACCTTACAATCTGACCCTTTATACAGTTAATAAAGACTAAAGTTCAAAATGAAGAAAACTCACTATTGCTATGATACAACTCATGAGCATAAAAGAAAAAGTCTATGAAGTTAACTGTTTGCTATAAATTATTGATGCGGATGCATTTATTGCATACAACTAAGTAGCTTTATTTTGTCCTATAAAGGACTGTTACAAATTTGCCATGATGACTAGTTAATTTACAGTCCGCTGTGCAATTTTATGCTGTGTGAAAAGAATAAAGGAATGCTCACCTAAATAAATATTGTGCAGTGCATATAGGAGTGAGTTTTAACTCCCAGAACCAGACACTGAAAAAACACGCAATGTGTGTTTGTTTTCCATTACCCCTGGATTTAGTTTTTTCCAAGTGTAATAACTATTCAAAGGTGGCGACTATTATCTGGGCAGAGCCAAAAATAAAGAAAAGGCTGATGACCTTCAGCTCAGTCTGTCATTACAAAATCCAGAAAATGCAAAATGTTTCTAGATTAATGCTGCTATCCATTCCATCCTGCAAATAAGCCACAGACGATATGGCCTGTTTGTCAAGTCAGTTAGCATCTTTCTAACTGCTTCCAAAATCTATAAATTATGGATAATAGTTACACACTTATTAATGAGGATGAATAGTCTTCGAGCTTTGATGAAAAATCTTAGAGTAATTCAGTATTCAGTGTTGACATAAAAGCATGTAAAAATCAAGGAAGTATTTTCTTAAATCTCAAGTCCTGAATTTTCAGAGCAAGAGGATGCTTTTTAAGTAACATGACTTAACACATGTAATTTCTCTATGTATTTCTCATCTGTCATACTAAAATCACTAAAGATGTATTTTGGAGGTATTAACTAACTCTTCTGTTATCATTGGAATAAACTACCCCACAGACTAGGAATGTTTGCATTCTTTTAGGGATACATTTAGAGTTGATCTGAAATGAGAAAGTAGCCATTTTAAAAAATTATAGTTCTGTGTCATTACCTTAGTGCTTTTACACAGCAGACACAGTAAATTGAACTTACTTTCAGCATTCATACTAGCAGAATGCCTCCTCATATTTTACTGTAGTAACCAGTGGAAATACTGGCTAACCTATTCTTTATTAAAATGTTCATTTTCCTTGTACTGCCATGCCCCTGGCCTTGGCATATTTCTTGTGAGCCGCTGCTGGAAATTTCTCTGCGCTTGGCAGAAGTCAAGAATTTATGATGTGCCTCTGAGCAGCACTGAGGCAAACAGCAAAAACTGTTATCCTTAGTGCACTTTTGCAAGGCTATCTGTTAAAATGTACATCTGATCTAAAAATCTTGTTTATGTTTCACTGTTATTTTGATGCTGCTTTGCTAGGAAAAAGGCACCACCAATGAAAATCCTCTGCCTGGTGTGGTATTCATGAGCTGCATAATCCCATAAAGCGTGGATCAAGTGTTCCTTATCTGCAAGGCATTTTAAAGGTAGAGCAGCAAGGATGAATTACCCTTGGCATTGTTGAGCCAGACTGTGACGGGTAATACAAACATGGACTGTAATACAAATATTATGCTGACTTTGGGTAAGATTGGAACCTGTGTCTCGGAAGCAATGACAACCGTGGTTCTCGATGAATATATACAGCTGAAGTCACTGTCGTAAGCTCACAGTGAAGGTAAATTCTCACAGGATGTTTGCTAAATAATTCTGCATGTAAGAGTCCAGAAGGATGACTTCCTTGGGAATATTCTTTCTGTAAATGCATTTTGCAGTGGGATAAAGTTTGCACCATGGAAATAATTTGATGTTTCTTGCTTATTCAATTTATCATGCTGGCCTGTTCTGGGGGGCTTGAGAGGGAAGATTTTCTGGAGTTAAAGTTATGTTTCTTTCCTTCCACTGAAGTAATCTCTGCCACACACAAAGAAGACTGGAGGATCAAACTTCATATCTAAATTAGTTATAGCTAAGAGAGTGGTACTTCTACTCTGTCTATTCAATATGAAAATTAGATTAAAAAGCCAGTACCATAACTTGTGAAGCCTCATTGCATTATGGTTGAGGATTAATTTGCTTAAACATGGATAAATGCAGGATCATTCTAGTTAGTATAGAAAATTCTGTTGTCAGTCTGTGTGGCAATTTATTCAATATAGTCTATGGTGAAGAGTGGGGAAAGTTAACCCTAATGACTCCTGAAGAGTTTTTCTCCCTAAGAATTTTAAATTACCATTGTCTTAAACAATTTACTACAAGGTAAATGAAAGCATGTCTACTGTTTCTGTTTGTGGTCATTATGGCACATAAATCATGTTTAACCTACAAGTAATCACTAGTCACAGCAGACTCAACTACATGCCTGAGTCCTGAGTCTTAGTGTATTTCTAAGGCAGTTCAGGCTTACCCAGTTAATCAAGACAGCTTTTTCTGAAAAAAAAAAATGGCAATATTCACTATTTAAAATCTGGGCCAAATTGAATTAACTGAAATGAGCTGAAAGCCTCCCATTCAATTTAGTAGGGTTTGGCTAAGACTATTAAAGCTGTTTTTCAGTAAAAATCAAATCCAAAGTTTTTATGGAGGTTTAAAAAGCTAAATAATTTGTTCCAGCACTTAAGGCAGTTCATAGACTGCCTACATTACTTCCTAATGCTTCAGTATATCTCTGAAAATAGGCTGACTGATTTATCAGTAAATGTGCCTTGTTGACAGCTGTTGTTCAGTCTTTTATGCACTACCATTTTTTATAGTGGTTTTCCTCCTTCTAGATCATTATATGTCACAGTACCCTAGCTTTTGGTAGCATACACTCTGATATACAGTAAGTTATGTTCTGGGCAAAATATCTAATTTTCCAATGACTAATCCTGACCTGAAAAACTAGCTTCAGTGACCATGCTTGTCTTGGTGACTAGGACACCAAAATAACCTCAATAAACACAGACCATTTATATTTTTCCAAATAAATGGAACCTTAAAGGAATAGTGACAGATTCTTACTTGTATATGCTTAACAAAATTGTGGCTAGGTTGATTCTTGCAAGAATCTGTTAAGAGAAGAGCAGCTGATTTGTGAATCATCTGTTTTTTTTTTTTTTTTTTACTTGCATTTGAAAAATTCCTTTTCATCATTCTTCATGATCCTTTCCTTTTTTCTCTCCCTCTTTTATAACCAATTTGTTGGAGAGCAATTAGGGTTTGATTTCTAATGAGATCATCTGCTATTATTTATATCTTGTTTTCTTCTCAGGCCAATACCTCTCACATTGACTCATGCTGAGTATTGTTTGATTACTCACATAGATGTATTTAATTCATTTGAATTACTGAAGTACTGGAGGAGTATAATGTCTTGCATAGAAAAAGCATGGAGTAGTAAAGCCTAGCCCTATAATAATTTCCATAGCTTTGTGAAACATTACAAAATCTAGGTGTAAGTAAAGAAATTAGAACCCCATATAAGCAAATTCCTTTTTTAATACTTGATACTTGAGTTAATTCCACATTTTTTCAGTGTATTAAATATTGAGTGAGGAGGTGCTCACATTAAAAAATTGGCCCACAGTTTTTTCCTGCCTATAGTACAGCTTGTGTCTCTGCAATCTGTTACACATTCTGTCTTGTAGGTTTTCATGTTCCTTTGCCACTGCTCACAGCAGTGTCTTGGAAGTTAGAATTTATTTTGTACCTATACTTAACTGTAGGCATGGAAGAAACAATGTCATGCTTTTCTGTGTTTTAAGTGGAGCAGACATTAAGATGGATGTGTTTATTTTGGTTTACTGCTTTTCTTTTTCTTAACCATTGTCATCTAATGTCAACGGAATATGCGGAACAAAGTTTCTTTTGTTTATCCTAGTGTGCTAGTGTGCTACAAAAACTGTCAAAATCTAAGTGGCTAAAGGTTATGAAGGCATTTTTGCAAATCAAATGCATTCTTTAATACCTTTTCTAGGTTAGAATTGAAAGCAAATCCCAATATATTGATCTAAAAACCTCTTTCAAGTGAAATATGCAGAGCAACATATCGTGTACACCTGTTGTCTACACTCTTAAACAAATAATAGATAATCAGAGCTGGTTTCAACTACAGAGTAGAAAAAATAAAGAAGAATTTTCAAAAGCAGCTCGAAAGGATTTAGAAACATCTATTTCACTTATGTTTTGGACTTCAAGCAAAATTTCCATAGAGGTGCTACATCCACTGTGCTGACTTTCCTTTTGTGTAATGAAGAATACATAAACAGTCCTATTAGGCCAAATCAAAGGCCATTTTACCTTAGTATTAATTTATTGTTTCCTCTAATCATCACTGTTGGATATGTAGAGAATAAATAGCTACAGTTTTCCACCATTTTTATCCAAAATCCATGCAAGATTGCAGGCTCTGTTACTAGCAGTGTTCAAATGCGGGGAGGATCTAAGATCATAATTTCAAAAACCAAGCTGAGGATAATTGATCCTGACAGGCTGTCAGTGGTTTTCAAATCTTTCTTAAATTAGTAGAGTATTTAAAGTTCTTCTGCTATCTGTACCAAGGGCTGGAGAGAGAAAGATTAGTTTTAAACTATAGAAATAAGTAGAGGAGGTGTGGTCTTCCCTTCCTGCCCCTTCCTGTCCCTTCCCATCCCTTTTCCATCCTTTTCATCCCTGTCCTCCTTCATGATGCTGGTCCCTGCGTGGCCATTTCACTCTGTTTGGCTTCAATAAGTTACCTATAGTAACTAGTAATAGTCCTTTGTGCCAAGGAAATATCTCATATCTTGAATGGTATTATTCCCAGACCAATAAGTTTGTTAATCAATTGTAGGGCTGGATTTTGATTCACCTTTTATACTTATTCTTTCACTGATTTTCATTAATCGTTCTTCAGACTGAGAAGCTCTCCAAACTAGGAGGAAAAATAGAAGAGAAAGCAAGGTTTTACCTCTACATTCTTCTAATAAGGATGCATTGATTTATACTGAAGATGTGATATGGCATGTAAAAAATATATTTTTATAATGGAGAAGTTGGCAATTACATTTGAACAGTATCCCCAAAAGATAGCTTGTAAGAAAAAGTACCATGAATTGAAACTAATTAACAAGGTCTGGTTTTCATGTTTGTGTTTTCAGAAAGCAATCATTCCTTTAAAATTGGTCAGTAGTAACATTTTAAATCATTTTGATCTTAATTAAATTTTAACATATACTGCTTTATTTGCTGGCATCTTTTTTGCCACAGGCTGAGAACTTCTGATGCAGTTCTTGAACATTTTTCCTTTCTGGTGTGATTTTGTTATTAAAGAAGTGTAATATTATATATTGGCCAATAAATGTAAATGAAAACCAGGCTTTTTTTGTTTGGGGTCAATAATGCCTTTTTCTAATGAATATCACCATATCAAATACTGAAATACACACACACACACTTATATAATCTGTTGGGGCCTTAGTAAGAATAATAAGAAACTGAAGTTTGTGGGGAACTGGACCGACGCCTAACAACCAAGCACCTGGAGGAGCACTAACCAGCTGGGAATCTGTAGCTGGCCAATGAGAACGCCGCTCCTTAGCGCATGCCCACCTGCAGCGGTATAAAGCTCTGCTGCAGACAACAGCAGAGTGGAGTTGACCTTGCTTTGTGTGGAGGTGTTGTTTGCTCTGGCTTGTGGGGAGGGCCCTGGCACTTGGCGCAAGAGTGACCCTCGACATCTGGTGACCCCGACGTGATCGTGCGAGAACGCGAGGGATCTTACTGGAGAAAAGCGGATTGTGACCACGACCTGGTGAGTCAGAATGGGAATTGGCGCATTTAGAGTGAAAGTTGCTGCAACAGCAATGGAACATGATACTGTTGAACGCTTCGTAAGGCTTGCTCAAAAAACTAAGATTGAGGTCTCGAAAACCGAGTTAACTGATTTATTGCTATTTTGTAAGAAGAGAAAAATCATAGAAGAAGCTTCCCAAGCATATAAATTTGAATCATGGGAGCGAGTAGGAAGAGAACTATGGGACGGTGTACAATTAGGCTCAGAGGAAGCGTGGCGCCTCACAAAAACATATCGTCTAATATGGCCTATGTTTGAGCGGTTAGTCGCTATTGCTTTCTGGGAAGCGCTCCATGGAGAAGAAGGAGAGGAGAATGGGTCTGAAAGTTCTGAGTATACTAACAATACTGAGCCAATTCAGTGTGAGAAAATAGATAATAAGAAAAAGGTAACCTCACCTAAACAGGCGTGTCTGGTAACTTTGGCCGAACGACAAGTATGGGGGGGAGTGGATGAGTATCTCCCCCCGTGGGAGGGGGAGGAGCGACCAACCCCCACAGCGCCCGAAATGGGAGGGGGAGGAGCGACCAACCCCCACAGCGCCCGAAATGGGAGGGGGAGGAGCGACCAACCCCCACAGCGCCCGAAATGGGAGGGGGAGGAGCGACCAACCCCCACAGCGCCCGAAATGGGAGGGGGAGGAGCGACCAACCCCCACAGCGCCCGAAATGGGAGGGGGAGGAGCGACCAACCCCCACAGCGCCCGAAATGGGAGGGGGAGGAGCGACCAACCCCCACAGCGCCCGAAATGGAAGTGGACCCAATTAAAGTACCGATCCCAGATGGATCGGACGATGATAATGCCGTGGTTCAAAAAATGCGACAAGAACTTCGGGGACAAGCAGAGAGCATGACAGAGTTATTAGAAAAAATGCGGCGATTAGACTGCGGGTCCAAGGCCAGAGATGTGAAGGCAGCATATAAGGCTGCCCACAGGGCTATAGTCGAAGGGTTGGAAAATGTAGATAAACACTTGGAGCAGTGGGAGGCATGAAAAGATACTCCTAAGATTCAAAAGAAAGCAGCTGGAGGAAGTGACCCAGCTGAAGAAGGATTGTTGCCGGGGCTCCCAGCTGCTATAGGTGGAAGTAATGATGAGGGAATGCCACCTGTTGATCCAACATTTAATGCGGGAGCACGGTATAAAGGACTCATAGAGAATGCTCAGTTACAAGGAGAATTTGTATTAACACCACTAGCAGCTCCTGTAATAATGGGAGCCCAGGGCCCCAGGTGGGAACCTCTCGACTGGAAACTGGTTCAAGGCTTACAAAAAACAATAATGCAGTATGGGCACGACAATAAGTTGGTGAGAAATCAGGTCTCTGCTCTGTTTAAATATTCCCATATGGTACCTGCGGATAGCAGAGCGATAATGGAGCTTCTGCTTTCCTCTACCGCTTATATGCTTTGGTTAGCAAAATGGCAGGAAAGATTAGAGGAAAAACAATTGGAGAATTTAAATCGCAGTATGGATGATCCATTAAGGGTTGCCACCCTTGATCAACTGATGGGGAATGGACGTTACCGGGCAACCGAGGCCCAGGCAGTGCTCCACCCTAGGATACTACAGCAATCAAAAAATGCAGCGCTAGCCACTTTTCTTGCACTACCACAAATAGGAACGCCACAGTTGCCATACACCAAAATAATACAAAAGCCGAACGAATCTTTTTTTCAATTTTGTCGATCGGCTAAAGGAGGCCCTGGATATGGCACCTAATGTGCCTTCGGAAATGAAAGCAATATTGGCAAAAGATTTAGCAGTTCAAAACGCAAACCAAACTTGCAAGCAACTATTAGCTACTTTGCCACCAGGAGCTTCAATTATCCAGATGAGACCTGTGCCCGAGCGCCAATGATGGAGGAAGAACAGAAGGCAAAAATACATGGTGTGGCTTTGGCCGCAGCACTCAAAGGAGAAAGAATGTCTAGAAAGGGAGACAAGAGATTTCATGGAACGTGTTTCCTATGTGGTCGATTAGGACACATGAGGAGGAAGTGTCCTAACAGATTCAGGATGGAAGGTATGGCCCCGAGAGGATTCAATGGGACCTGTACGAGATGTCAAAGGTTCGGGCATAAGGCAGCGGAGCGCCGATCACCGTTCTGCAAGAACGGCACGCCGATACAGGGAAACGGGAGCCGCCGCGTTGTGAGGGACGCGGCGAACAAGTATCCCCAGACGATGGCTGCCTCTGTGAACTCTCCGCCGCAACCCGCGGAAGCACAGGAGTCAACCTCTCTGTGGCAAAATCCACAGTGATTAGAGACTGACGTGCACATATTAGAATTGATGTGCACTGGTCCCCTGGGGAGGAGCTGAGAGCCAGCGACCCCCCCCCCCCCCCCCCCCCCAACCGCCACCCTCTTCTCCTTCTCCCGCCCCCCAAGCTGCAGTGTCGCTGGGAGCAGGCCAGGGCGGGCGGACGAACCGGACAGAGTAATGAGCAGCGGACGGAAGAGCAGATTTGTGATCCTCTCAGAGGTGGCAGTGAAGTGCAACTTTAGCATGGGAAAATGAGTGAGCTTGACCAGTTATGCCAGGAGGCTGAGCAACTGAAAAACCAAATCAGGGATGCTAGGAAAGCATGTGCTAACGCCACCTTGGCTCAGATCACAGCCAACATTGACCCCGTGGGGAGAATTCAAATGCATACTAGAAGAACACTCTGGGGACACTTGGCTAAAATTTACGCAATGCACTGGGGGACTGATTCCAGGCTTCTAGTCAGTGCCTCCCAGGATGGCAAGTTTATAATCTGGGACAGCTACGTCTCCTCCTAGCTGGTTATGACGACTTCAACTGCAATGTCTGGGATACACTGAAAGCTGATAGAGCAGGTGTCCTTGCCGGTCATGATAACTGTGTCAGTTGCTTAGGTGTGACTGATGATGGAATGGCAGTGGCAACAGGATCGTGGGACAGCTTCCTCAAGGTCTGGAACTGAAAAGAGCGGCAGACTCCGTGACTGGAAGAACTTTCCAGCGGTTGAAAACTAAAAATGATAGCATATCCAGTCTGACCATACTAACTTGGACCCCCACCCTCCCCAGCTCCAAAGGGCAAGATTTTTTCCTTCTCCTGTTGCTGAAATGAAGAGCACAATTACCTTTCCAAGAAGAATTTCTGTGGTTGTAAGCAAAATGAAATTGTGTATTCCTTTGGGACCATTTTCTTTTGTCTTGGGAATTTAAAAATGAAACACTATCATAAGTGTGACCAGAATGATTATATTTGTGTTTGCAACTATGTTTTTATTTGTAATATTTGATGCATGATATTGCCAATTTTTGTTTTTTGGAAAAAAGAGGGGGAGATGTTGGGGCCTTAGTAAGAATAATAAGAAACTGAAGTTTGTGGGGAACTGGACCGACGCCTAACAACCAAGCACCTGGAGGAGCACTAACCAGCTGGCAATCTGTAGCTGGCCAATGAGAACGCTGCTCCTTAGCGCATGCCCACCTGCAGCGGTATAAAGCTCTGCTGCAGACAACAGCAGAGTGGAGTTGACCTTGCTTTGTGTGGAGGTGTTGTTTGCTCTGGCTTGTGGGGAGGGCCTTGGCGCGAGAGTGACCCTCGACAATAATCATCGGCTCATATGTCTTTTTGAGACAAGATAACTTGTCATAGTAAGATCTCTGGTTGTCTAAACATATTACATACACAGTTTTTTGAATTTCCTCCATGAGGAAAAAGTTCTGCCAAAGGGAGAAAAAGAGAGCTTAGTTGTATGTATAATACATATATATTCTTTTCATTTCTTTTCATCTTCTTTTTGCTGAATATATGCCCTGATTTCATCATGCTTCATTTCATCTTAGGTAATCAATAAGAAGTGCTTGCCATTATAAGTTAGGCTATTTTCAACATATTTTAAAGTAATAAACAGATCAATTTCAAATATTTTTATTATTTATTTTATTTTAGATAGCAACATGACTATTTGTATCACTGTTACATAAACTTAGAATCAACTGCTTCATTTTGGCTAAAATAAGTAAGTGCATCATTTATGTTGAGCATATAAAATCCCTATCTGTTAGCTAGCTAGATCCTTCAGGTTTTGCTGTATTTAGAAAATTTTGAACTATTTCTCTTTTATGAAACTGAATTCCATCCTTGATGAATTATTTCCAATCAGAAAATCTAGAGATACAGTTTCAAACTGATTGGTATGATTATTTCTTGACTCCAAAGATGAGCTAGGTGAGATTAATTTCTCCTCTTAGTATTTGAAGCTATTTTCCAATGAAATGTTGGAAATATCTACTGTTGTTCCAGCAGTCTGAAATGCTGGATGTGTACTTTGCAAGATCTTTTAAAACATTCTCACTTTGCTTTTTCCCTCGTTTTTCTCCTTAATGTTTAACAGTTCATTTTGTTGCACTTTATTGATGGGCATGTTAGATTTGACCAGCTAAATCAATACATGATGTTGGGACCAGGTGTTTTCACCGGGCTACTTAAAGACAAACGTGGTTTATGTTAAGAATTTGTAAATACATGCAGTATCTAGACGACTAGAAAAAGAGCCTGGAACTTAGACCTATCCTGACTTCATTCAGTAGGAATTGGAAATACACAGTAGTAACTTCTACTGCGCAGTTTGTGTTGAGAGAAGTGCACATATATTGTTATGCCTTTACATTTTCATCTTCTGTCTGTTGCTAGGCTTGAAATAATCATTTTTGTTTGGTTGGTTTGATTTTTTTTTTCAGGGGAAAATGGAACTTACATTGCTATTTCTTCTAAAAGTCCTCAGGTCAATGCAGATGGCTTCTTCAGAACTGAGCTTTCCTTTTAGAATGTATGGAATGCCACAACAATTTTTTAATCCCTTGCACTAGGGAAAGCCAAGGGTCAATACATGAAATAGTTTAACTTTTTTTGCAGATGAAAATTATTCCTTTTTTTTCCTTTAGCATAAAAACAATTTAATGAGATAATTATCATTGACATTCATGTTTCATTTCCATAATTATTATGAAGCATGTCTAAGTATGCAAGGGAATTAACCTTGAGATCACTATTAGTTACCCCATATCCTTAAAGCTTTTTAAGAAAAAAATATCCATGTGTGAAAAGACATTTTTAACAATCTAACAACGCAGAGCAAAAAGTGGGTAAGTGCTGTGAACTGAGCTCATCTTGTAGTCATGGCTATCCATAAACCTAAGGCAACAGTCTCTATACTAGGAGAATCCACCAGGGCACCAGAGCATGAATATGGAGATGACCTCTGATCAGAGGCAGGTTATCATATAGAGATAGCCAAATGCTCTGGGTCCTGCCACAAAGTCTTATTATTCGGCAGATTCTGCTGTCTGCCCCTTTGAGAGTGACACAAGTGCGTGTGACCAGCTGCTCCTGGAGGAGATGGCCAGGCTTTCTGGTATGCCATTCAGGCACAGCTGGGAGCATCCGGGGACACTGTTTGCAGTTCTGATTTAGCCTCTCATCTGAGGGAAAAATTAAGGGGAATAGGTCACAAATCCCTGACTTCAACAATGAATATGCTATTAACCTTAATTGCATTGTGCAATGCAAATAACATTTTTAATGCCATTCTTTGTCATATAATAATGTGAATTAAGCAAACAAAATTATGGCCATCCCATTACATAGAATTTATTCTAAATTGAGCTGATAGAAGAAAATTTCAATGGAAATAATCAATATTTTTTCCTCTGATTTTCCAGTTCTGTTTCTGTTTCTCTGTTTCATCATGGAGAAAAAAACAGGTAAGGAATCTGGAAGCAACATTTGCAGCTCCCCTGGTAAATTGTGCTTTCTGCCCCACACCAGGGCCTTGTCATACCATTTTTCTCTAGTCTACTGGTATTTATACAGATGCTAATAATTATTAATATAAATGTCTAGAAATTTGATTTCTTCTCTAATTATTCAACTCTTCAAGATAGTCTATATAAGGTACAATTATTCAATTATTTAAGAGTTGCACAAGTTTTTAGGCTCTTTAAAATAACTTGAGGCTTTTTGGCTTGGATGTCCTCACTCAGCCAACTCAGCTATCAATCTGGGAAGGCTAGCGTCTCTCAGGAATCAGTGAAGAAAACTTTCCAAATTTCCAAATTTGGGTTATGTTTATGATACTGCTAAATGCAATTGAGATGTAAAAAGATTTGTAAGTTGTATTTAAAACACAGGACATACATATGCAAACATTTTAAGAGGAGATTTCCAGAAAGTGACTTTTTGAAAAGTCTACAAGTAACTCTTTAGGTTCCTAGAACCTCTCGATGTTAAGCAATATCTCAATTGGAGACATTTAGATAACACAAGGTACCACCTTAGCATTAGCTTCTGTCAAATATCAAGTTCCTAATCCAGTGTTAGGAAATGCAAGAAAAATTAACATGGGCAAAATATTCAGCTTACAATCAACTTTTTCCAGTAAGAGCTGAACATTTTTTGAATGTGTGCAATTATTCTCTTCGAGAACTCAATCAGATTACTTTTAAACAACTAAATCCAAATTTTGCAATGAAAAATGTTAACCACCTTTAAGTATGGATGTTCTATCTTAATAAATGATTTTATATTTATACTACTTTGCCAAATATCTAACAGAAACACATCAATCTATGCTGGTTTCAGGTTTATAGTCCAAATTTTTTATGATATAATTTTATAGTCCATTATTTACATTTATAGGTGAAAGGTATGACCTGTTATTTTCCTAACTGCAGTTTTAGAGAAAAGCTTAATTACTGATTCTGAGCTAAGTGAAGGGAGGAGGGCAATTATTTGCCAGTTATTTTTATTGTAAATCTAATCTGACATTCTGATGACATGTATTACATATGCTGCAGCTTTTCTTTGGAGATAAAATATTTTCAAAATAATAAAATGCTGCACTGCAAAACACCAATACATTAGAAAACAAAGATTTTGATCTACGTAGACATGAAGACTTGAAGAGAGCTGGAACAAGCAATGGCATTCATTGTGCTTATCTCAGACATCTGAGGCCGTATACCTTGGTATATAATAATCATCTGAATATTGCTTTTCAGCTATATAGCGTTGATTTAAAACATAAGGGTGGATGGCAGGGTTTTTACAGGAAAGATCTCTGCCTTGAAAAATCTTGTTTTCACTTCAGTCTGATTGCTAGGCTTTAATATTGCTAAAACTCTTTTCTTTATTTAGTCTTTCAAAATCACATTTTCTTTTGTTCATAATTGTACAGTTTTGTATTTAGAGTCTAATTTGACTGCTACTGTCTATGTTTGCTGACCTTTTGTTTTAGAATATCTACATTTCATATGGATAATTGAAAAACAAATCCCATTTGATTTTTGAGCCAAAGTCATATCATTTCTTTTGTATCTTTCAGGTCCAAATTTTGATTCTTCCACTGGATAGGACTCCAACACAGTGAGTTCTCTACAGGAATTGTAGGGTCAACTTTTCTGTCCTAGACTGTAAATAAAGTAGTCAGACAATCATAAGTTAATGCAGTTCTCTCCTGTAGATAGGCTAGCTTCTGGAAGCTCTTTGCCTTGGCAGGTTAGTGGCAAAAGACAACAGAATGAACTATTATCAGATTGGCTCCCTAATAAGAATAGGCTAAGTAATGTAATTTTTGGCACCCATCTATTGGCCACAGATTGATTATTTTCCAAAGAAACTCTCCCCTTCTCTCCCCCCACCCCATAATTTTAAGCAGTTTAACTAATCTTGTGGCATATTTCTGTTGTGTCCAGATGGACCTGATATGGGAATTTCTGTTGCTTGGGGATATCAAGATGCCAGGGTGATGAGCAAAAGATGGAAAAGCAAGCATATAAAAACCTTCAACCCTCTGTGCTTCTTTGAGTCAAACTGAATAGAGCATCTCCTACATAAAATGGAGATTTTGGTTCGTCTCCAACACAGTGCTTATAGAGATGGTGATCTGATACGCTTGCTTGTGACTCTTGTCATGCTTCTTCCTGCCAGAATATTTGTTTAAATTTGTCACAGGAGACAGAATTTACCCCTAGGTAAGTAATTTAAGTACTGCTGGTCAGATATTATAATACTGTTTTCCATTCTGAAGAGGACAAACTACCAATAAGATAATAAATGCCTGAAAACAAATGCAGTTTTTATTTTAAAAAAATAATATTGTGGAAAAAAAAATCCAGGTTTGCTATAACCTATTTGTTCTGTGGTCTTCTACATATTCATCTCAAATAAAAAGATAAAAATAACAAATCATCTCATTCCATCAGAAGCTGGCAGTGAAAGTTTAGATATAAAAGATGATGAGGAAAAAAATGCTTTTAACCAATTACATTTTTACATAGAAGAAACTGCAATCAGGAAACCCAAACAGACCAGCTTTAATTTGCATATATGTGCCACTTTCCTTTGGTATTTCTTTCTTGCAGAAAGATTTAAATGCTGTGAAGGCTCTTCTTAAAGTTTGAATTCTTTCCACTGCTGCAAAAGTTTGTATGGCAAAGAAACCTGCTCATTTTCAGCTTGTGAGAAGAAAAGGGCTTCGACATATGAATAAGAGTTAAAAGCCTGTGAAGAGATGAGCTCAGATTGATGTAGGGTACGGCGCTCGGAAGATCTCGCGATGTACGGGAAGAATAGGGAACTAAGGCATATGCCATATTAGGTAAAGAGCAACGCTTATTGGCTATATAGGCATGCTTCCGCCTTTGCTACCTTTATAAGATCCAGCCTGCGTATATTAAACGCCATTTGCAGCATCCTCATATTGGTGTCTGTGCTCTCTGGCCCGGGCACGGGTTGGACGTGCCTGGCTGCCTTGGCGGACGGAGTTGATTGCCAATGTCAGGCAACAAGTGGTGACCCCGACGTGATACTCCGAGGCGGCGGACCGTAGGCGGCGGACCGTAGGCGGCGGACCGTAGGCGGCGGACCGTAGGCGGCGGACCGTAGGCGGCGGACCGTAGGCGGTCGAGGGATCCGCGGATCATGGAAGGGATAGTCAAGGTCGTATTATCGTGTGCTCGTGAATGGGGGATTTCTATGAAATCGAACGCAGTTAAGAGCTGCATTGAGCGGCTCCTTGAAGAAGGGGCGGTTAACAGTGCCGGGGAAGTTTTATTCCCCCAGCACTGGCAGAGATGTACCACCGCGTTAACGGAATATGGTATGTCTAAAGGGAGTGCGAAAGATCTAAAGACATGGGGAGTGATACGGCAGGTCCTCCAGAGAGCAAGGGAGGAGAGGGAGACTTGGAGGGCAGCACGGGAGGCGCTCGGGAAGAGCGAAGCAGTGGGAGTGCGGACAGAGGCTGATGAACAGACCCTCTGCAAGCTTTCGATCTGGTGCAGAGAGAATGGGTTCAAAGCCGAGCCCCACCTAGTATTCAAACCCGATGTGAAAGCCAAAAGCAAAGTGGCCATCGGAGCCACGGCAGCCTTTGCAAGCACTTCAGGGCCGGGACCGCCACGCCACTGAAAACCGCTGGTGTTTGGAGATCCATCGCTAACCCCCCCGCCAGTGCCTGCATCTGTGCCTGCACCTGCGGCGCCTACACTGTCTGTGCCCCTGCTTCCGCTTGTTAGATCGCCTTGAAAAAAGGAGAAAGCGGGGCTGGGGAAGAGAAGGCGAATGAGATCAAGGAAACTTATGTTGCTGAAGGCTTGATGAAAGCCAGGAGGGAGGTGCAGAGGAATTTGATCTGTCTTTAAAAGTGGGAGTTGAAGAACTGTAATGCTTTAAGTGAGGACGGAAACTGTTATTAGGGCTATTATTTCTATTTGCTATGTTCATCTCTATTATGTGTTGTATCCTTTGTATATTGATGCCGACACGAGGTATGGTTGAAAGGTGGAAATTTGTATGATCTGCAGAGTCATAAAACTATTGTGCAAAATAGGATCCAAGACCCTGAGAAAGAAGATGTTTGCCTGCCCAGGCTGAGCGATAAGGAGTGCGGAGGCGGCTGCCCAGCCAGGCTCAGAGCCGACCTCCTCCAAAAGCAGCTGAAGGCGGCTGCTCGACCGGGCTTGTAGCCAACTTAACTGCAAACATCCTCTAAATTAGTTTGAAGGTCAAACACCCGAGAGGGAGGAGATGAGAAAGGCAGGACCCTCAGACTGACGACTGGGACAATTTACTGACTTGCGCACCTGCGCACCCAGGAGGGAAGATTATGTGACTGAAGGCGGAGTTTGTCCGCCCCCTGGTCTGCCTGCTGGCACGTACTGGCCCTACGTGGCAGGATGCACCGGGCATAAACAGAGAGTGCAGAGAGAAAGGAGGGGTGAGACTCCTAACACTGAGACCCACGTTGTCTCTGCGGGGACGCCCGCTGAGTTGGGAGCCTGTCAGCAACCCTCTCATCTGCCAACTCAAGAGAATGTTCAGTCTCAGTGTCCTGCCAACAAGTATTACCTCATGAGTAATTAGGCATACTTTGCTTCTTTAACGTGCTTTCACCTGAATAGCCGTAGCCACTTTGTTCTGTGTGATTATTGCCGAATCCCAAACCCATTCGCAACCTAATTGGCAGCGAGGATGGGATTAGGCAATTGAGACAGTGGAACTCACTAGTGGAGTGCACAGCTACGTGAGGTCGTGCCACTGAATGGAAATTGTGTTTGTGTTGTTTGTATCTGTGGTTTTTAGATCTTTATTGTGTAATATATATATCAGCAGAGAGGGCTGAATAAGCACAAAAGGAAAGTGCAGAATTTGAAAGCGGGAAAGCCAGGAATAACTCAGACTATGGCGTTCCCCCCCCAACCAGTGGAGGATTGGGAGCCGTACTCTGACTTGTATCCTTGGAAAGAGACTAGGGAAGTACTTCAGCATGGGAAACAAGAATGAAGCGACGGCCAAGCTCCAGTGCAACTGGCACGGAAGGACCGGCAACAGTCCTTACAAATTGTAAAAGCCTCAATGCTACTGGAGTGGGGGCCTCCTTAATATACAGAAATCCCAAGCAATTTCTGGGGAGGAAACCAAATTGAAGCTATGCAAACATAAATAGAAATGGAAATTGAGAACCTTTCAAAATGATTTGGACATCTTAATAATCGATTTAAAAGATTGTTTTTTCACCATGCCATTGCATCCTGAGGACTATGACATAGTGGAACATATGAACCAAACGCAGAAACGCCAGCTACGAAAAACAAAAAAATTGGCAAGAGCAGAATATGTTTTAAAATTTTGAGATTGCCCCAGGATAGCCTAGTCCCTCTGATGGTCAAACACAGGGCTGGGCTAAAGGGAGGCCTGACAGAAGTAAAGTCGGGTCCGAGTAAGGTGATGCTGAGAGACTGGAACACGGGAAAATGGACGGGACCCTTGGGCTTAATAACCTAGGGAAAAGGGTATGCTTGTATCGTTACAGATACTGGAACCAGATGGGTGCCAGCAAAAATGGGCGAGACCTTGGCTGGAAGCAAACTCGCATACATCAAACGTAGCAGGCAGGCAGCTGGTACCCTAGCTGTGGAAAGTGTGAGCCTGCAGAAGAACAACATGGGAGGAAGAAGTGTTACTGTTATTATTAGCTGTATATTGTGGCTTTTAGGAGGTAATATTACTTTTAACGCTATTATAGAAGCTGATGCTACTTTTAACACTAATGGATATGTTATGCTACTTAGGCGTATTGTTAATTATACCCAAATTAAGAGTTGTTGGCTTTGTGGGACAGCGGATCAATTGATACACTGGTGTTAGGTATTCCTCAAAGCAACTGGACAGACCTGAATCCATATAGCCTACTCAATACATCATATCAGTGCACACAGGAGAATGTATGGGCGGGCACGCCAATAGCCATCATGCTGGAGGAGGCGCTGCAACAGCGCAGCACCACAGCCTCCATAGTCCATGTGAGAAGTCATGCCAGTATACAGGGATATTATCAGGAAGGCAACAATAAAGCTGGTGCAGCAGCCAAGGGTGTATGGACAATAACACAAGCTCGTGCTATACATGAGCACCTCCACATAGGAGCGAGAGCCCTCGCAAAGCATTGCAACATTCCCCTTGCAGCAGCCAGGGATGTGGTAGCCACTTGCCCTTATTGCCAACGATCGACTCTATGGAGTGCTGGGGTGAATCCCCGTGGCCTAAAGGCAAATCAAATCTGGCAGTCAGACTTCACATTATGCCCTTTATTCAAACCACGACCCTGGTTAGCAGTTACAGTGGATACATGCAGTGGACTGATCATAGCCACACAACACCAGAGGGTTACTGCGCGTGCAGCTCACCAGCATTGGATAACGGCTATAGCATGGTTAGGCGTTCCGCGAATAATCAAAACAGATAACAGCTCCTGCTTCACAGCCCAATCTACGCAAGACTGGGCTGACAAATGGGGAATTCAACTGCAGCACGGAATTCCTCACAATAGCCAAGGACAGGCAATTGTAGAGAGAGCAAATGAAACCCTCAAACAAAAAATCAAGATCCTTGGGGAGGGGGAAGGTCATACCCAAAGAATTCCCAGTATGAAGCAACCAGAAATTTTGATGCGAGCGCTATATTCGCTGAATCATTTCATTCGTGGAAATGAGAACAAGGCACCAGTGGATAAGCATTGGGCGGTCGCAGCTATAGAGGATGGGCCCCCAGTTCTGGTCAGGTTCCCAGAGAAAGGGATATGGGAGTCTGGGTGGAACTTGGTAACCCAGGGAAGGGGCTACGCGGCCGTAAGACAGCAGGAGGTAGTGAAATGGGTACCCGCAAGGTGGATAAGACCGAACCTCAAAACTCATGGCAACTATGAGCTTCCCCTACAGGAACGGCTGGTGGGATGACCTCACAACCCATACACCTCAGTGATGGAGGATTCGACTGGACCCCGACCTCCTAAGAAAGCACCTTGTCCGGTTGAAAAGGAAACAGCAAAACAAACAATCGACATGGCAAGACGAGGAAAGGCTCTCTTTGCATTACCCTGCTGATACAGGTTGTATGGAGTCGACCAGGAAACACAGAATCCTAGGCCCGACGATGGGCGAGAGGCGCATCCCATTATTGCCTCCCCACCGGGGTGGAAAAAAGGGGAAAGTCCTGATCTCAACCTATATTGAAAATGTTGCAGTTTGAAAGCCGTAGTGGTAATGGTGGTGGGGGGGGAAGGAGGTATCGAAAAAGGTATCGGATTCACGAACAGTCTGTCAACTGTAGGTCCGATTGCCTCCCCCCAAACAAATAGTTGAGTTCACAAACAGTATGATTTATTCAAGTGCAGCATTTACAAAGCAGGTTTCGGATGTTAGTACAGGAAATTCTCTACAAGAGTATGGGGTTTTTAGCTAGCTCTGATGTACAAATGTGCAATCATCACTCACCCCAGAAAATGGGAGAAGACGTCCAGTCTCGAGTCTCCTCGGGCAGCGTCCCAGCACAAGGGGAGGGAAGGGGGCTCAGCCTCTCGACTGACCCAGGAGTTACAATGAATTCTTCCCTCCAGACTTTTCATCCTTAGTTCACCTTTTATACTTTTCTTTACATTCAGGTGGAGCTTGAGTGACTAAAGTCATACTTAACCTTGTTGTTGATTGGTGGAAAAGTTTCTCGCTTTCATTTAAAGGTACAGTCAACCGAAAATCTAAAGCGCATGCTCAGTGAGGGGTGGTCGTACCTCGGAGGCGGGTAACTTCTGAGATGGAGGTACGGTTTTCACATTATAATGAGCAAAGTTTAAGCAAAGTTCATCATTTGCCACTTTTGCTGGCACAGCACCGGACTTGTTATCATATATCTCTCATTAGACGGCCACTGTGCAGCTTATCAGCAGCCCAGCAAAGGGAGTGCAACAGAGTTTGGCCGTGGAGCTTTCATCCCGCTCCATCCTCCGTTACTCCCTTTCGCAGCTGCGAGGAGGGCAAATTGCGTTGCCCAGGGAACCGTGGAGGAGCAGAGTCCGTGCATACCAACCATCCTAGAAGTGGCAACTGTGCAGCACCCCAAGCAGGCCTCTGTAATGCCAGAGCTGTGTGAGGCCCTAGTTTTCCTCTCAGTTCCTGCTTTCAAACAATTCTTCTACAAACGCTCCTTCCACACAATCCACTAACATGCTTTGCTTTTGTAAGCTTTGCGGCTTCGCTAACAGATAACGCTTTATGCAAATTAATGGCACAAAGAGCAGCAAATCTCACAATACTGCCTAGTGGGACAGTGTATGGGGAATCATGGTCACCATATGGGTCATATGTTAATGTGACATACCGCTCCCATCATGTGAATTTCACAGGGTACCTAGAGATAGTCACTCAGAAGGCTCAGAAATGGGAGAGAAAGATTACATCAGACCCCTCTGCCACCTATGAAAGTTATAATACAATAAATATAGGCAGAGGTGTGGGAAGATTTAGTTGCGGGGATGATGAAGGAAACAGGGAGTGGATTATACCCGAAGACTTGTTAGACACTCAGGTACAAGATGGACGAACGGTACTATAATTCTCCCCACCTGAAACGTTTCCTGCTCTAGCGCGCTATGCTTGCTGGCTGCTGCATACCTACCAGCAGACAAAATACCCCCAACCCTTGTAAAATTTTTTTGCCCCCATGTCACCTGGTGTCTTTTTACCGGGTAATATGAGCGAGGCACCATTCCTCATCCTGGTGAATGCTAATATTACTTGCCTCGGCCCGATCTTAGGATCAACAGGGCTATACAAAATTCAAAGCTCGACCTGTCACTTGTTGCGGACGAATAAAGCAGTAAACACGTTGTCTCAACAGATAGCGGCAGGTCTTAGGGATGTCAACAAGATACTCAAAGCACATCACGAGGCCATCAACATAATCTTCGAGATTCTCCAGGTGGGGGAGGCCGGTCCAGAACATTCAAAAACCAAAATTTTGTTGCCTGACCACAAAAGACTACGAGAAGATCGACAAGAGGTCGGAGGCCATTCAAAACGTAGGATCAGATCTGCTACAGGTGATAAGATGTAACCCAGGAAACTGGAGATGGCTTGAGAACATAGGCAACAGTATCTGGACATGATTACTATCCTGGCTCAATTGAATTGATTGTGGAAGCTTGGGTTGATTATCATTATGGTATTGATTGGTGTCTTTTGCGGCATGCCTATTTTGTCATGTATAACCCACTATGTATTGCATCAGCTACGACGCTCACAGAAACAAGGCAGTCACAATGTACGCTATTAGCAGCTTGTTCAAAGTAGTGATATTTAGGATATTTAGATTAACATGGGGGGGGGGAGATGTAGGGTACGGCGCTCGGAAGATCTCGCGATGTACGGGAAGAATAGGGAACTAAGGCATATGCCATATTAGGTAAAGAGCAACGCTTATTGGCTATATAGGCATGCTTCCGCCTTTGCTACCTTTATAAGATCCAGCCTGCGTATATTAAACGCCATTTGCAGCATCCTCATATTGGTGTCTGTGCTCTCTGGCCCGGGCACGGGTTGGACGTGCCTGGCTGCCTCGGCGGACGGAGTTGATTGCCAATGTCAGGCAACAGATTTTCTACAGAGAAAATGTGCAGGGTATGGGCCAAACCTCCAACAGAATGTAGGTGCTCCTTATGCGTGTAATTATTTACAGAATTTCCCTTTTTTTTATGGTCCCTTTGGAGGTGGCTTTATAACTGCTGAAAGTTCAGGATAATTCTTTTTTTATCTCCTCCTCAGTTTGCTATCAAGAAGTTACTTCATCTGGTGCGTGTTTTATGATCATCGATGAGATTTGCTCCTAAATTTTACACTTGATTGAAGTAAGGAACCTATAGGGCTCCTTTCCTCTAGGTTCATGCCATTTTCATTTATTTTCTTTAACGACTTTGGAAGCCCAACAATTCCATATGGGTATTTCAAAATGAAAAATGCTTTTATGTTTTTTATTGCTAAGACTTAGCCAACTTGAGAGATGAAATGAGTCATAATCTGGAATTCAGAGAACGCTTTTATTTTCTTTCTTCTTTTACCATAAGGAGTAATGGAAAATTTTGCCTGTTCAGTTAATGAAAAATATATTTGAAACAAGTAAATACTTCTTGAAGTAATATGATTAAATGCATATAACCATGAAAAAATGTACTGACAGGGGATTGACATTATAAAACATTGCTATTGCAGCATGCTAAACTCCTTTCTTTTAAGTTAACACTTGTCTATGGTTTCAGTTTAAACCTCCATTATTTTTGATCTATAACTTTTGTAGCCATGCACTTAATACTTCCTATTTGCCATTTAGTATTTCACTTATTCTATGTTATATATTTGATGTTCATTTAATTATTGCATTTTTTATTTTTCTTTGTTTTTATTAAAAAAAAAAGTAATTTTCCAACAGCTCAGTTCAGTTGATACCTGTGCAACAGACAGCCTTAGGGAAAGATGTGCATGTTCCAGTGCTGCATGCAAGCAGCTGGGTTATGGATTTGGAAGTGATTGCTAGCACAGGTACCCTGGTCATGCTTGGGGAGAGTTGAATTTTCTCCTCCCTTCTTTGGGTCTGTGCCATGGTGCTGGCATGGGAGCTTCAGTGCTCAACTCATTATGCTGATTACTGAGCAGGATGTGCTAAGAGGCTGCTCACGTAAATCTAAATTTGACCAGGAGCTGAAGACACATTCTTCTAGAAAAGATTCAGCAAATGCAACATTTGAGAAGAGTGTGTAGCACTCCTCCCTCGACTGTGTGCTCTCAGTATGCTACAGGATTAAAGAAGATACTGAATCTTTTGCAATTACAATTTTAATGTTTGCTGTTCTGATAACCTATGTGCACAAGAATGATAAACTATCTGACAGTCAAGGTAAGTTAGTTTCAATGTACACGAAATGGTCAATATCGTTTACTTATGGTTTTAATAAATAGTATTACAGTTTTTAAAAAGTTTTTCACTGCTCGACGATTAGGATTTGAATGCTATTACTGGTTTGTATTAGAGAGCTGAGCGTTTCATGGGTGAACGCACCCCTGTTATAATGGACACTTAAAGTAACATCGTTATTTCTGTCAGCATTTCTGGTATTCCTCTAATATCTATCATGCAGCTGAGAAACAGAAACAGAAAAAGAGGGAAGAAAGGTGTTGGTGTTAGTTTTTTTTTTTTTTTTTTTTAAAAAAAAAAAGTATATTTGACTCAGGGAAAAAATTCTTTTTTTTCCTGTTTTTTCACATTGTCTACCAGTAAATCAAATGTTGGACAGCTAGGCAGATCATCTACAGTCCATTCTTTGAAAAAGTAGTCTCAGCATAAGGTGTTTACCCTTCTTGCAAAAATCTTTGTAAACCTGCTTTCCATAGTTTGGGATGCCGATAGCTCAAAAGTAAATGTATATAAATAGCTATTAGAATGCCTGCTAGGGCTTTCATTGTATTTTCAGAAGCTTGCCTGCTGCTACATCTTTGAGCAGAATTTAACTAAATCAATATGGTTTTATATTACTTTTTGATGATTATACAACTGAAGCAGATTGAAGCAAATGGTTTATCCTCTGACATAAAATCAAGATGTAGAAAGGTCCTTGCATGGTGATGTTCATCAGCAGCTCTGCAGACATAAACTGCATTTCATTTTTACAAGTGCTAACTTATCTTAGTTGTATGTTACTGCTCCTTCTGAAATGTTGGAGATGCACCTGCTGTGGCCACCTAGTGCTTTAGGAGTCTGACCTGATCACAGAATCATGAATTGCTACTATCCTTAACAGCTGCAGGAGAAAAGAGAATGTGTGTCTAGCTACTCTTTCATTTCCTCTGAGATATTCACCAAAGAAAGTTTTCAGGCTCCAGGAAGCCGCCTGGGAGCAGGTTTCAAGAAGAAAAAGAAACTCCCTTAAATATGTAACTTTTCTCTGCCACTTCCAATAGCACTTCATATTCTTAGTCCCCATTTTTCTGACATTCAGGTTGGAAAAAGTAGGAGATGATACAAAACAATCAAAAGTTCATTTTGAGTTTCCTATAAAATGCTTGTATTCTGGAACCATTAAATCCTCTCTTGCCTGGTCAAGAAGTAACTGAGAAGATAGAATAAAAAACATTGGAATATACATTAGACCCTCATACATAGTGGCATCAAGCCATTAAATAAGCAAGAAGAGTCCTTTTCTCTTTTTCTGTTATGTTCATTTCTTGATGCCAGAGTTCATGTAGAAATTTAGAAACTGTAGGGAAGGTTCCATGTTCAGGAACATAATCATTACCGAAGTTGTCAATAAAGAACGAGGCCTCCATTTTACAGCTTATAATGTTTTTCAGCCATTTCCTGGGAAGAAAAGCATAAGAATGTTATATACTGTGGTTGGAGTTATTGTAGACAAAGTGAATCAGATGATTACTTTCTGTTCTTTCTGCCTCATTCATGTCTTCCTGTTTGCTTCAGGAGGGTAAGATGACAACAGTTCTCTATTATAATTTTGAAAAAAAAAAAAAAGAAAGAAAGAATATGTGTTCCTTGAAAATAATATATTAAGCAAGGTGTTTCTTCAAAAATAATGTATTAAGGAAGGAGAAACCAATCACTTATATGAGAGAATTTGCTTACTTTGAATGAGATTAAAATAGGGAGAAAATATTAATAGTGTATCAGGGGAAACCCACCCACAGAGTTTAAATATAGCTGTATGGTAATATAATTTTGATTCTACCACAAGCTTTTAGTGATTTTGATCATAAATAACACTTAGCAAAGTAGTAGTACCTAATTTTCTAAATTTCTAGGCCACAGAAATTCCAAATTTCCATGAATCTTCCTTAGAAGTGATCTGTACGTCTTTCACTGATCTCTGTGCAAGTATTAGAAGGTAATTCAAGTCATATACAAATAAATAAACTTCTGCTTTTTGAGAGTTGGAATATTTTACTCCAACTTATGTATGTGCTTCCTACCTGTCTACTCTTTAATGGTACTGACCCATATAACAGTCTTGTTGGAGTCTCTCCAAGACTCCCTGAACTCTTAGCTATTCCTTTCTTATCTCTCTGCTGGCTCTTCATCCCTACAAAAGATGTCTCCTCTTGAATTTTCAGTATTGAACTACTGCTTTTAGCTTTTTTTCAACCTGATGCCTGTTAGATAAAATAAGGGAGGGAACTAGAACTCAGACTCTAGTTTGACTTCTTTACAGGGGATAGATTTAAGGATGCAATCACCCCACAATGTCATTGCTCTTTTTCTAGATATTTTGAGTCAACTGTAAATGAACATCTCTAACACTGCACGGTTCTTGTACTGAGAAGTTTAGTGTCTTCTTTTTATTTGCACACCAAAAAAAAAAATGTCAGAATAAGAGGAGGTTTAAATTCTTTGTTAAAAAATAAAGCTGGAGCAAATGGAGGATAAAATTAATATTATTTCCAGGCTGTTGAATGTCCTTCTCATGCTTTTAACTCTGAAGGCTTGATGGAATGAAAGCTACAGATTTTCTTATTCAGAGCCTTTTGAGCAGCTCAGAAAGAGACTATACTTATTCAACAACATTTATGAAAATGGATATCACCAGAACTCTATCATTATGTACTTTGCTTTGTCTTCTTCAAAAACTTATCTGGAAATTAATGAAAGTTTAATGTAGCGTAATATTTGGTAACATACAGGTCCACTAACCCACTAAATGATATTTACCTTGTCAAACCTGTGAAAAATATGAATCTCAATTCTCAATAAAAATGAAGATTGACAGTTTTATGTGTTCATTAGACAGTGTTGTCCACCAGAAGAATCCTGAGTTGAAAAGAAGAAGCTCAGATAACAAATTCAAATTTTAAATAAGACTATCTTTGCAAAATATTATGTGCCATTACATTTTTGGAATTATAGACATGTTTAAAGATTTTAAAGAAATTACAGATTTGAGATGTTTTTGCATTTTTGCTACTCTTTACTACTATAAAAGTAACCTAAAGTTACTTTTTAAATAACACTTTTTCAGAAGGAATGTTGAAAATAGGAACAGGAGCTTATAATGATGCAATTCTATAATATGAAATAAGTCTCTAAGTTAACTGTTCTTCTGGGTAAGCAGTAGGTTAAATTCAGAATTTTTGAAGGAGAAGTTTTTTAACATAAATAATCATTGGAAGATAACACAGAAAAGCCTTGAAATCATTTTGCTTATGCAAAATATAGGCCAAAAGGCCTGTGAACAAGTTCCCTGTCCCTACTCTTGGAAATTGGGAATGCCCCTTGGGCTCCCCAGTGTCAGGGCTACTGTTAAGCCAGTGCTTTGGGCTTCACAGCCCCTCAGCCAGATGGGATCTTGGGCTGGGTGTTTGCTGTGTGCTGGTGTGGACGCTGGCCAGCTCTGATGTCCTTGCAGGGCACTATAGCCAAGGCCATAAGTGGTTCCAAGAGTCTCTTTTTAGTAGCAGTATTTCATTATGTAGAAGGATTTTCATATGCTGGAATCACAATTAAAAAGCTGCACAGAATGTTTGGTTCAAAGCTAATGATGAGTTGGTAGAGCTAATTCCCCACTGAGACAATTTGGTGTGTGTTTATTGGATGACCATTCAGAAGTGCCTCTCTGACACTGTGGGCAATGAAGGAAACTGGATGGGAGAAGAAACATGAACCCAAAAGGAAATACAAGGTGCAAAGGTTGGTGAAATTTGATGTTACCCTATTTTTTTTTCTATTTCCACCCCCTCCAACTCTTTTTTCCTTCCATCCATCCTCAATCCCACTTTTCCTGTATGGTAAATCTTTGTCTCTTTCCTGCCTTTTTTGTGGTTTAACTTTTGTAAATTAGATTTGGAACATTACCTGTTATTCTGCAAAAATTAAAATTACATATGTTCTGTTTTGTAACATTTACCTTCATTACAGGCAGAAATTCTCAAAGATTTGGTGTATTCAGCCTTTCTATGATAACAACAAATGCATGGTAGTTCTGAGGGATTAAATCATATTCTATTGAGAAAGACTTCAAAAACAAAACAAAACCCTGCAAAACATTTGCTTAACTCTTCACAGAGTTGAGCTTGTACAAGTGCTGAGGTGTGTTGGTTTTTTTTGTGTGTGTGCAAGAGTTCAAAAGAAAAGTGACAATTCAGTTGAGTTAGCAAAAGACAAACCTTTGAAACATAGGATTCTTTGTAGCACAAAGCAAGCGTGAGTCCCTCAGCTTTTTTATAGCTGAAGGAGTGCCACTGTATATGGCAGTCTCCTGACAGATACAAAGCAAAGAAAATTTCAGCATTTCAGCTTGCATACTTCAAATG